>NC_073252.2:69192348-69495378 GCF_029289425.2 Pan paniscus | reverse complement strand
ACATCCAAAGATGCTCAACATAATTAGCCAATGAGGAAATATTAATGAAAGCAACAGAGAGCACTTCACACTCACTAAGGTGGCTATAATCAAAAATACATCTAATACCTGTTTTTGCTCTAGAGGGCTAGAGTCTAAGTAGCTGAGGTGTTTCACAGGTGACAGATGCAACTGTTGACCAAAATGTGGAAAAGTTGTCACTCACATTAAATTGTTATTGAAAATATTGAACGATGCAGCAACTTTGGAAAATCATATGGCAGTATCCTAAAAATTTAAACACAGAGTTACCATATGATCTAGAATTCTACTCCCAGGATTATATTCTAGAGAAATAAAAACATACATCTATACAAACAAACTTGTATGTGAAGGTTCACAGCAGCATTATTCATAATATCCAAAAGGTAGGAACAACACAAATGCCCATTAACTGATGAATGGATAAATAAAATGTGATACATTTATACAATGTTGTATTATCCAACAATAAAAAGGAGTTTCAACATCGATGTTTCATGAAAACATTATGCCAAGTGAAAGAAGTCATTCAAAAGACCCATACTGTATGATTCCATTTACATGAAAGATCTAGAATAGGCAAGATTATAGAGACAAAAAATAGATTAGTGTTTGCCTAAGACTCGGGTTGTTGGGAGGAAGTGAGAAGTGACTATTAATAGTTATGAGGCTTCTTCTCAAGGTGATTAAAATGTTCTAAAATGAATTACAGTAATGGTTGGAGAACTTTGTAAATACAATAAAACCTTTAAATTTTACACTTCTATGGATGAATTGTAGGGGATATGAATTATATGCCAAGGAGCTGTTATTTATACAAAAGCAATGCACCAGAACTGATTGGGTTCATTTCTAAACTTTTCTAAATTATACATTCAAAAGTTCCCCCTTTTCTTTTGGGAGATGTGTTCCAGGACCCCTAGTGGATGCCTGAAACTGTAGGTAGTACCAAAACTCACATATGTTTCCTATACATACAAACTTATGAAAAAATCCATAAATTAGGCACAGAAAGAGATTAGCAACAAAAATTAATAATAAAATAGAACAATTAAACAATATACTGTAAAAAAAGTTATGTGAATGTGGTCTCTCTTTCTCTTTCAAAATATCTCATTGCACTGTATTCACCTATTTTTAGACTGTAACCAACCATGGGTAACTAAAATCAAGGAAAGCAAAACTATAGATAAGGAAGGGCTACTGTAATAAAATGTGTTTGTTAATATTTGTAACTTTACAATATGTTAATTAATTAGTGTTTCTTGAAAAATAATCAGAAAAATCAAAGATGAACTGACTATGTATCAAGAGCTGGATTTCTAGTAAGGGTAATTTACCATCCAAACCTGACCATTTTTAAATGTTATAGGAGTGCAAGTGATAATTATGCTGGGAAAATAAGCATTAACTGGGACTTTCTCAGACCAATCAAGACATCTTTACACAATGCTACTGAGTTTGGACTTTATATTAAATTCAATGAACATCCATCAGTTAAAATAATTGAAAGAAAATAACCTAATTTATATTTTGAAATCATTAAAATTTCAAGAAATGTAGTATAAAGAATGGAGTGCATTTAGGGAGTTGGCAAGACTGGGAACTGGAGGCTAGTTAGGAGGATGTTAGAGTAATTCAGGCAAAAGAGACCAATTGCCTACAGTGAGACAGTTTTAGTGGGAATGGATAAAGTGGAAGTATTTAAAAGATAAGAGCAGATGTGTTAGATAATAGTTGTTGGTTGATAGACACATTGACCAATAGAAAGTTCTGGCAACAACAACAACAAAAAAGAAAATGACTAGCGACGTGAAATACCGAACATAGAGTATACATCAAATGAGCTATTTTACAGTAATATTACAGTTCTTACAGTTATTCTGGGTGCAGAAGTTGGATTTGCCATTGAGATTGTGAGAAATTTCTGGAGTTTCAGTATGATGACGTTTGACAACTCTGAGAAAGGAGTTAAGGTCATCTCCTAAAAGTAAAAGTTAGGTAAGAGGTGGAAAGAGAATAAGGAAGGTTTGAAGTTATTCTTGAGATGAATGGTAAGAGTTGAGTGGAAATTAAAGAAGGATGGAGATTTAGAATTTGATAAAGATCTAGTACTACTTGAGACTATAAATTTATACAGGCAACATATTTGTAGATACATACTTTTTTTGGGGCAGCACTGAACAGTTCAGATATAGAAGGAGAGAAGAAAATCCAAAAACTTGGGAATAAAACTTAATGTTTTATGCAATACAATGACAGTAGCAAAACAGCTGAAGTTGAATAAATGAATTCCGTTGCCTAAGATGGATGGGGAGTCACTGAAGACAGGAGAATTGAATGAAAGTATAGAAATGTGTCAAAAGGCTAGTGTTCCCAATGGATCAAAGCATATATAAGGTAATAAGTTTTCAAGCATAAGAATATTTTAATTGTGTATGAGATTATTAATTTTAATATATGTGGGATTTATCAGTTCTTGGTGTTGTATAATACAAGTTGTGGTTTTGGAATTAGATGCCAGAGCCAGAGTTCTCGTTGTGAGGACTGTGAAGGAAATATCTGGTCCAGGCCCCTCCCCTTGACTTGTAGATGGCTGTCTTCTTACTGTTTTTTCACATGGTCTTCCTTCTATGTATATCTGTATCTGTGCCTAAATTACCCCCTTATCTCAAAATAAGATAATATTCTGAGGTCCTGGTGGTAAGAACTCTAACATATCTTTCAGTGGGGGGACACTATTCAACCCACAACATATAGGAATTAGGGGCTTAATGAATTAAGAGGAAATGGTAATATCTCAGGTTTTCCTTATAAAGTTGACATTACCTAGGATACTAGAAGTTCTCAGGGTACGGAAGAGGCAAATTTTCCAAAACTGAGAGGTACTTTCTAGAATAGGAAGGCAGAGACATTCAGTGTAATCTTCCTAGATAACATGGCTCTCATCTGTAACAGTTTCTACTCTATAAAGGTAGGCAAATGGTATTTTAAAGTAGGTTGGAGAAGGAGAATGCTGAAATGATTTTCCAAATCTAAAAAGAGGGTAAAGAAGCATATCCAGAATAATGAAAACACTGCTAAGACAGTGGTCTCAGGAATGACTGGCTTCTATTCAGACTAGGAGGCACAGAAGTATTTTACGAAAGACATTTAAAATAAAGGTGATTTTTTAAAACACAGAATGTAGGTTTCATATTGCAGAATGGCACATTTAGCAAGGAAGGAAAAGAAAACTATTTGGATCAGAGAATTAGTGCTAAAATGGAGGTGGAGGGAAGAGATTAAATATTCATTAGTGACCAAAAACAACAAGAAAGGAGACAAGATGGGCCTTCACAATTTCTAAAGTATTAGTGCCCAAATTCCCATTTTGAATTCACTGGGCTTCTAAGGCACTCAGTGTTTTGGCAGGAGCACCTGAGTCTGAAACAAGGTTAGTGGATGTAAGATAACAAGCGTCCCCTAAAAAGTTTTAATTCATTTTGCTGCTAAAGAAATCCAACCATTCATAATAATAAGCAGCTGAAATAATTAGCTGTATTTCCTTTTGTCAAAGTCATTTTTAATTGTAAAAAGTATCATTTAGATAAGAGGTTTTCAGGGAGATGGGATGCAGTGGAAATTTGGTGAGGACTCCACTGAATTAAATAAAGTGAAAAAATATTTTTTTTCTTTTTCTAGTTGCTGAAATATAGACATTTTAAGGATCCTTTTGTGAAATACTAACAGCCACTGAATCAGGTTGAATAACTTAGAAATGATGACCTCTTTATAAGGAGGTAACTGAAACAGGAGAATCTCTGTGTTAAAATTTTCTCTTTGAAGATAACTCTTTTGTCCTAGGTCTTTGTTATTCTTTTTTTTCAGTTGGAAATACTAAAGTAGTGCTTTCTTCATGAAATAAAATTTTAGAGGTCTTACAAATAATTGGTAGCATGATGTCTTGAAAAATGGATCTTCAATTTTTATTTTCATTGGGAAAGAAATTATAAATATATACCGCTCTAGAGTCTGATTGGAGGATAAAAAATGAAATGTTTTATACTGACAAATAAGACTGCAAATGATACCACTCAGAGTAGTAAAAACTTGCACTTGTACTTATAAATGGAATTATACTATATATTATATATATACTTATTCCTATATTTAATATATAGTATATATATAGTCTGGCATTTGGGGGGTGAGAAGCTAGTTGACATCATCTTCAAGCTCTGAGACTCTTGTGTATGTAAAAATATGGAGAACTAATTGAAAGTTCCTATGAAGAATAATGCCTCTAGAAGAAATCTAGTTTTGATCTATACAAGGTAAGAAATCATTTTATTAAAAGCCCTGAAATACAGAAAGACAGTGAGTCTTGAAGATTTACATTTTCTTGGAAATTGATAGACCTGGGAACATCGTTCTGCCACCTCTATCAGGTCAGGTGATAGAAGCGTAGTTTAGATGTAAAAATCCATTTGCATGTTAAGAAAAGAGACTATGTAATTAAAATGAAATATGGTAATGTTGGGAACATAGTCTCCACATAAGAGTACAATATTGTATTAGTCCTTTCTCATGCTGCTACGAAGAAAATACCCAAAATTAGGTAATTTATTAAAAAAAAGAGGTGTAATTGATTCACACTTCCACATGACTGGAGAAGGACTCTGGAAACTTACATTCATGGTGGAAAGGGAAGCAAAAATGTCCTTCTTCACATGGCAACAAGAGAGAGAATTGCAAAGCATTGGGAGCAATGCCCTTCCTAAAATCATCAGATCTTATGAGAACTTACTCACTATCGTGAGAATATCATGGGGGAACTGTCCCTCTGATTCAATTATCTCCACCTGGTCCCGTCCTTGACACATGGGGATTATTACAATTCAAGGTAATATTTGGGTAGGGACACTGAACCAAACCATATCATTCCAACCCTGGCACCTCCCAAATCTCATGTCCTCACATTTAAAAACAAAATATTGCCTTTTCAACAGTCTCCCAAAGTCTTAACTCATTCCAGCATTAACTCAAAAATCAAAGTCCAAAGTCTCATCCAAGACAAGGCAAGTCCCTTTCATCTATGAGCCTGTAAAATCAAAAGAAAGTTAGTTACTTCCTAGATGAAATGGGATAAGGCATTGGTTAAATGCACCCATTTAAAATGGGAGAAATTTGCCAAAATGAAGGGGCTACAGACCCCATGCAACTCTGAAATCCAACGGGGCAGTCAAATTTTAAAGATCCAGAATGATTTCCTTTGACTGCATGTCTCACATTCAGGTCACTCTGATTCAAGAAGTGGGTTCCCATGGCCTTGGGAAGCTACACCCCTGTGGCTTTGAAGGGTACAGCCCCCTCCCGGCTGTTTTCACAGCTAGAGTTGAGTGTCTGCAGCTTTTCCAGGTGCACAGTGAAAGCTGTCAGTGGATCTACCACTCTGGGGTCTCAGGATGATGGCCCTCTTCTCACAACTTCACTAGGCAGTGCCCCAGTGGAGACTCGATATTGGTGCTCCAACCCCACATTTCCCGTCTGCACTGCCCAAGCAGAGGTTCCCCATGAGGGCTTCACCTCTGTAGCAGACTTCTGCCTGGACATCCAGATGTTTTCATACATCCTCTGAAATCTAGGCAGAGGTTTTCAAACCTTAATTCTTGTCTTCTGTGTACCACAGTACCACATGGAAGCTGCTAAGGCTTGGGGTTTGCACCCTCTGAAGCCATGGCCTGAGCTGTACCTTGGCCCCTTTTAGCCATGGCTGGAGTGGCTTGGACATTGTCCTGAGGCTGCACACACCAAGGGCCAGTGGGCCCTGGACCCAGCTCAGAAAGCCTTTTTTCCCTCCTAGGCCTCCAGGTCTGTGATAGAAGGAAATGCCTTGAAGGTCTCTGACATTCCCTGGAGACATTTTCCCCATTGTTTTGGGGATTAATATTTGGCTCATCCTTATTTATGATAATTTCTACCACAGACTGAAATTTCTTACCAGAAAATGGATTTTTCTTTCTATCACATTGCCAGGCTGCAAATTTTCCAAACTTTTATGCTTTGCTTCCTCTTGAATGTCTTGCCACTTAGAAATTCCTTTCCCCACATACCCTAAATCATCTCTCTCAAGTTCAAAGTTCCACAGATCTCTAGGGAAGGATCAAAATGTCACCAGTCTCTTTGCTAAAGCATAGCAAGAGCCACCTTTGCTCCAGTTCCCAACAAGTTCCTCATCTCCCTCTGAGACCACCTCAGCTTGGACTTCATTGTCCATATAACTATCAGCATTTTGATCAAAGCCATTCAATAAGTCTCTAGGAAGTTCCAAAAGTTCCCACATCTTCCTGTATTCTGAGTCCTCTAAGTCTCCAGGAAGTTCCAAACTTTCCCACATTTTCCTGTCTTTTTCTGAGTCCTCTAAACTGTTCCATCCTCTGCCTGTTAACTAGTTCCTAAGTTGCTTCCACATTTTCAGGTATCTTTATAGCCCCGCCCCACTCCCTTGGTACCAATTCACTATATTAGTCCGTTCTTACACTGCTATAAAGAAAATACCCAAAACTGGGTAATTTACAAAGGAAAGAGGTTTAATTGACTCATAGTTCCACATGGCTGGGAAGGCCTCAAGAAACTTACAATCATGGTGGAAGAGGAAGCAAACACCTCTTTCTTCACAAGGTGGCAGAAGCGAGAAGTGCCAAGCAAAGGGGGAAAAGACCCTTATAAAACTATCAGATCTCATGAGAACTCACTCACTCTTATGAGAACATCATGGGCGAAGCGCCCCCATAATTCTCCACCTGGTTCCACCCTTGACATGTGGGGATTATTACAATTCAAGGTGAGATTTGAGTGGAGACACAGAGCTAAACCATGTCAAATATTCTTACCAGAGAACAAGAACTAGGAATGGTGATTAAAGGGGTTCATTCTCCCCACTGATCTTTGAAGATCTCTGAGTATAGAACAGAATTTAGTCTTACCAGCAAAGGTGAAGGTTATTAACCATAGCAGGGTCTATATTTACAGTAGGCAAAATTATCTGAATTTACCAGATATTCATTTGGGCACCAGGTTACTTACTTTGTAGCACCAGAAGCATCTTCTAAGAAGGGGTTACTCATAACTTTTGGCTCCATCATCGACGCATACATGACTAAGGAGCCTTTGGACAAACATATGCATGGGGATGGTTTAGGATTGTTACTGGCAAAATGACATAGAAAAATGTCATTCTCTTAATGGGAAATAAAATGACTTATGCCCTTTGACTGTAACATTAAAAACAATAAGACTTTTTTATGCCCTTTGACTGTAACATTAAAAACAGTAAGACTTTTCCTGTGTTGCAACCTTCTCACAAGGAGACAATTATTATATATGATTTTGAACAGTTTTTAACAATTTATGAAGATATTAGTGATATAAAATTTAGTAAAAAATAAGAGATAATTGTATTTTTAATATATTACCAAAGTTTTTGAAATTTTTTGTTTACAAGCAAAGATAAGGGATAGAGGCAAATGCATAATATAATGATAGTATATAACTCTGGAAAAATGTACTAACCTCTACTTTCATAAATACCTTTGTAAATGTAACTCAAAATGTCTGGAAAATGTGAGATTATTTCTCCCAGCTTATGTGTTTTTCTAATTTTTAAAATATCCCCAACAATACCTTTTTACCAGAACTTGCAAATAAATGAATCTCTATTATTAGAAAGATAAAACTGAAGTACTTTAAATTGCAGAGGTTCACAGAACAAAATATATAAAAAAAGACAAATGCAAAATAACACTTTCAACACTGCCCTCTAAAGAAAGGCCAGTGTTTCTGAAATAAAATTTCTCAATTTAAAACATATTCTCCATATTCAGAATTTTGCATGTGATTAAAATGAAAAAGAAATCTAAAGAGAACAAAACATGCAGTAAAATGTGGACATTTGAGCAATTATCAGAGGAGACAAAAGGCCTTGAACCTAAGAACATTTTCTCAAAAGTAATTTTTCATCTGTTAGATATCAAAAGAATCCAGGCTCATTCCATGTAATGCAAGACTGCAGAATCCTCCTTTAAAAGCTATTCCAATATGGAAATAATTCTTTATATTTTATAGCTTATGAAGTCTTTCATGTAAGAATCTCAAAAAGGAAATGAAATAAGTGTAATAATTGAATTTTTTGAATATTAATGACTTCAAGAAAGATGGAAGCAATTAAAAAGAAATAGAACTCTACTATAATGAAAGCTACTTTTTAATGTCATACATAAGGTTAGTTGGCTAGTTACAGAAAAGTGATAGCTGATACTTATTATTTTGTTTCTGAGTTTCTTTCTAAGCAGTATAATTACGCTACACGAGCAGGGTGGATATGTCTCAAAAGGAAGCATGTGTTTTACTCCAGCAGGAAGCTGTCTCTTTCATTTCTATCAGAACACTTCTATTCATGAACTGTTTCCATATTAAAACATATAGCCACTGCATTGAGGGCTGTTTACAACTCAAGGCCTCGAACAGGGAAAAAAAAAATTTCTAAATCTTAAAATGCTGAACTACTCTTTACAGTCAAGGCCACTACTCCATAGTAACATAGTGGCCTGTGAGATATGATTTACATGCCTCTAAAAGTCCCAACTGCTCCAAAATGATAGCCATATATTTAAAACAGTTTCTTAGATGGCCATCTTTATTTAACCCCCTTTGTCAAGCAGGGCCTCCACTATGCTATTTAGAGTCTATTCAAATTGCAAAACAAGCAGCAGTTTTAAGCATATTTATATAAAATAACCCTCCCTCCAGGCTGGCTCAGCCTCAAAACAGAGCAAAGGGTTGGCCAAGCCAAAAAAGCTAGATTTTACTGCTGTCATGGCTGGATGCCGTTGTGCGCTGCAGGTACACCGAAGTACCTACAGCACCCTGGTTACACTAAGGATAAGACATCTTTGTAAAAAAGTCGTATTAAAATTAAAAATTTTGTTACCTCAGAATGCATAACATGTATGTCTTAAGTCATATTAGGGCTTAAATAAAATCAGTATCATTTTAAACTTTAATTGCATTCCTAAAGTTATTATTTTTAAAATACATTATTGCTTACTCCTCCATTGTTCATGGAAGAGACAGAGATTGTTCGAAGTACCCAAGAGGAAAAGTAGAGAAATAATTTTTTTTCTCTACATTTGAGAAGAACTGAGGTACATAATCAAATTTGGGGGAATAAACTTCATAATGTGTAGTTCAACCCTTGGCATTTCTCTCTGAATCTTTCAGGGCCACATATCCCCAGCATGTGTGTATTTTTTTTCCTCTTGAATTAATTAAGCTCCCTATCCCTCTGGGCAGGCAAAGTTTTCCAACAGTTCTGCCTCTTACTGGGTAGAATAATGTAATTTAGGAAGGCAAAATGTGAGGGGGATATATAGTAGTAAACTTTTGACTATGGATTTATGCCATGTTTTCTAATTATTTTATCACTAGAACTTTGACTCTTGTCTTATTTATGAATTGATTCAGAAGTTGAAGTTAAGTGGGAAATATAAGATAATATTTTTATACATGATCTAATCTCCAATAATATTTCTGAACAGTAACCACTAGTGTTGCTTTCTCTAATAATAAACTTTTTAAAAATACTTTGTTTTATATCAAAGAAATTATTTGGGTATTGCTAATATCACAGTGTTAATTACTTTGTAGTTTTTATATTTTCAATATCAATTTGTGAAAAAAATACCGGATTTGCTCTTCTAAAACAAGTATAATGTTATTTGTACAACATATTGTAAGCAGCTGTTAATTGGGGGAATTCAATTCTACTGATTTTCCTACAATTAAATGCAAAAGAAGACGATTTAGAGTATTAAATGGGAAAATATAACAAATAGAAACAGAAGAGTGAAAGAGATAACCCCCAATTTTCTCCCCATTTTAGAACCTTGCCAAGGCATTCCTATTCAGTGGCCCATGGGTAAACAGTTCATACTGAAACACCAATTCATTTGAAAGAAAGTGTTGCTAATAATAATTAGAATGGAATGTCCAATAATGCTATTACCTCCAGATGCTATCTATTTTCAAAAGAAAACAAACACATGAGGTAAGGTTAGAAAAGCTATATCACAGAAAGGCACGATGTAGATTTCTGCTCTGTCAAAACAGAATGAAATAAAACTAAATGAGCTTTATAAAAGACAGTCCGTCCAGACCATACTTGGTTTTAATGAGAAGAGAGAAATTCATTCAATAAATTTATCAAGTCCAGCACAATTTATTAATAGTTTACACAGTTTTTAGTCTGATAATTGAAATATGGCCACAAATTACCAAAGAGAAGGTAAATGAAGTCTAAGCAGACAACTGAAAGAAAATGTATTCGTGCCCATTTGAAGAGATTCTCTGCACACTAGACCTTCTCACCCAGAGAAAGATAAGTACTTCTTAATTTCAAATGAATCACTGAACAGAGGAAGATCAATTTAAAATGTAGCTTCAAGAGAAGTCAAAGGGAAAAAAGTGTGTGATTCTCCTGGAATTCCAGACAGATTAGATGACTTTAATTCAAAGTGAAAATATCTAATCCAGTATCCATCACTGC
Source organism: Pan paniscus (assembly GCF_029289425.2). Lineage (NCBI taxonomy): Eukaryota > Metazoa > Chordata > Mammalia > Primates > Hominidae > Pan > Pan paniscus. Next base: position 69,484,772 of record NC_073252.2, on the reverse strand, counting down.
GGATATCATCAATTTTCCATATAATACATCTGAAAAATTTACTAAAACAAATACGTGCTTTTGGCCGGGCGCAGTGGCTCACGCCTGTAATCCCAGCACTTTGGGAGGCGGAGGCGGGCGGATCACGAGGTCAGGAGATTGAGACCATCCTGGCTAACACAGTGAAACCCCATCTCTACTAAAAACACACACAAAAAAATTAGCCGGGCGTGGTGGCGGGCGCCTGTAGTCCCAGCTACTCGGGAGGCTGAGGCAGGAGAATGGCCTGAACCCAGGAGGCGGAGCTTGCAGTGAGCCGAGATTGTGCCACTGTAGTCCAGCCTGGGCGACAGAGCGAGACTCCGTCTCAAAAAAAAAAAAAAAAAGTGCTTTTATTTATTTATTTATTTATTTATTATTTTTTGAGATGGAGCCTCACTCTTGTCACCCAGGCTGGAGTGCAGTGGTGTGATCTTGGCTCACTGCAACCTCTGCCTCCCAGATTCAAGTGATTCTCCTGCCTCAGCCTCCTGAGTAGCTGGGATTACAGGTGCCCAACACCACACTTAGCTAATTTTTTTGTATTTTTAGTGGAGATGGGGTTTCACCACGTTGGCCAGGCTGGTCTCGAACTCTTGACCTCAGATGATCTGCCTGCCTTGAAGTCCCAAAGTGTTGGGATTACAAGTGTGAGCTGCCACACCCAGCCAACAAATACTTTATTTTCTATCTTACTATTTAAAAAAGTAAGTTACATATCTGTGTACAAACATATAGTACACATTTGTATAACCATATCTATGTATTTTCTAATGAAATAATGAATTTTATTTTTACTAAACACATTTTTTGTTGTTGTTGTTGTTGTTGTTGTTGTTTTGAGATGGAGTCTTGCTCTGTCGCCCAGGCTAGAGTGCAGTGGTGAGATCTCTGCTCACTGCAAGCTCTGCCTCCTGGGTTCACACCATTCTCCTTCCTCAGCCTCCAGGGTAGCTGGGACTACAGGCACCCACCACCACGCCCGGCTAATTTTTTGTATATTTAGTAGAGATGGGGTTTCACTGTGTTAGCCCAGGATGGTCTCGCTGTCCTGACCTCATGATCCACCCGCCTCGGTCTCCCAAAGTGCTGGGATTACAGGCGTGAGCCACAATGCCTGGCCAACATGTTTTTGTTTTTGTTTTTTAAAAAAACGAACAAACAAACTACCTATACTCAATGTGGAGGATTCATAAACTAGTCACGAACTACTTGATGAAAATTGGGAAGCAAATGATAATCCAAATACATGAAAGCTAGTAATAATGTTTAATCAAAATAAAACATAATTCAAGAACATTAATATAAAAATAAAACTAGAAGCTCTATATTCAGAACTTTCAAAAATGATCACAACTCAGACAATGCAAGAAAATATTTAGAATACAAAAAAATCAAGGTCAAATGCTAATAAAAGGTAATTAAAACAGCCATATACCACAATATAAGAGAATTTTGGAAGAAATTACTTAAATCACAGTTTTAGTTTCTTCATATACAATACTATACATGCATTTAGGAGTTGTAAAGGTTAAATGGCATAACTTGTCTAACAAGTCCTCTGTAAGTGATGAGGGAATGCCAAACTGAAAGGAACCATAAACCTGATTCCCTTCCCAAATTACAGAAAGAAATTTCTATCACAGTGAAACACAACAATAAATGCCGTAAGTGGATTTTAATGTTATTTACCAACTAGTATTTTACGCATGTCTTAATGATAAATCTAAACAGTAGTTGGTGTTCTACAATTCTTATCTCTAGCAGCAGGCATTTAAGAGGAAGTAATATTTGAGTACATCCAGAACAGTAAGCTGATCTGATACATTTTTTTTTATTTTTTAAACTTAAATTTAGCATTTTACAACTGCTTTATTAGAGAGTTAAATAAAATATGAACACATATTTGAAATGAAATGGTCACCTTATAATAAGCATTTATTTTTAAATCCCCCTTTCATCATATATTATAAAAGTCTTATGTGTTGTATTTTCAAATGTTGTATTTTAAATGTAGCAAATGAATTCACCCTTTTAAGATATATTGAAGGATAACTCTGGCATACAGTCCATCCTAATTTAAACTACAAGTGGATATAAAAGTTAAATATTTGTGAATGGAGTTCTAAATCTTCAGGCTTAGTTCAACTATTCATTTGATAACTACTGATGCTTTTTAAAAAATACTCAGCACTGTCACGGAGAAAACTGCAGTTAAGAGATGATACACTTTAAAAACATAGAAACATTCCAAAATTCATGAATATAACTAGAAAAAATGATGCTTGAAACATTTTCATTTATTTCAAGGTTTTTAAATGAAAGCATAGAAGCACAATCCCCCTAAGGAATGTGTTTAAACCACATAGTCTGAATCATTTCAATTCCCATAAGGTCTATTTCTTGAATGGTTTTTACATGTAAGCAGAACAACCTTCTGCAATTGACTTCAAATATGTTTCTGTACACTTTATAGGAACAAAGATGAGAAAATGTTACAGCTCATGAATACTGGTGACTAGAATACACATAAAGTTACTTTTAACGACTGTCTACAAAGTACAGCATGAATTGCTAATTTGGCAACCCTCTAGTCAATGTAATCAAAAACAAAGACAAAATTCAGAATAAAATGCCAGCTCAGAAATTTGTGTGTGGTAATTGCCAAGCTGCTTCTTGACCTTGCGAAACACAAATCATCTCTCAAATTAAATAATTGGAAAATTTATTTCTGGAGCGTCTGCTTTCGGGAAGACGGAGAAGACACTTTCTCCTATGCCTCCCATTAAATACACCCCAAACCTGGACATCTTCTGTAAAACAAACATAGCTTTTCAAAGGTGGAGAGAAAAAAGCAGATAGGAAACTTGAGACTCAAATAAATGACATAGCCATAAGTTCCCCAGTTTTCTTTTTGCCTCCTATACCTCAGACTCGGAGCTGAAGGTGCAGCCACCTGGAAATACCAACAGGCACACACAATAAAAACCCAGTAGTCTGCTCTCTCTAGCCAAAGGAACAGGCAAGGAGCAGCTTAGCAGGACAGAAGAACTTTAAAACACTAAATACTTTTCTATAGCCAAATGACTCAGACATTTAAAAGACAAAGTGGAAAGCTAAGACTTCCACTCCTGGCAGGTTATAGCAAGGCACCAGTGATAGTTAATTTCATGTGTCACCTTAATTGAGTCATAGGGTCCCCAGGCATTTTGTCAAACATTATTCTGTGTTTCTGGATGAAATTTATATTTAAATCAATAGACTGAGTAAAGTACATTGCTCTTCTCAGTGTGGGTGGGCCTCATTCAATCAGTTGAAGGCCTAATGGAACAAAAAGGATGACTCTCCCACGAGTAAGAAGGAACTCCTGACTGACTGTCATCAAGCTGGAACATTTGTTTTTTCCTCCCTTCAGATTTAAATGGAAACATCGGCTCTTCCTAGATCTCAAAGCTGCCTGACCTCAGACTTGAACTACACCGTCATTGGCTTTCCTGGGTCTCCAGCCTGCTGGCTGTAAATCTTGAAACTTATACACAGTTGTCTCTTTGTACCCACAGGGGATTTGTTCCAGGAGCCCCATGTATACCCAAATTCCTGCATACTCAATGCCCACAGTTGGCTCTATGGATCCTGCATATATGAAAAGTCGGCCCTGCATATCTGTGGGTTTCATATCCTGCATATACTGTATTTTCTATGTCATTTGTCTGTGGATGCAGAACATGCAGCTATATAAGGCCATCTGCATTTGCTGAAAAGCATATGCATATAAGTGAACCTGTGCAGTTCAAACCAGTGTCGTTCAAGGGTCCACTGTATGTATCTATTTGTGTATATATATGCATGTATGTATACATGTTCATCCTATTGGTTTTGTTTCTCTGGAGAAATCTGACTAATAAAGCATTTCTACCTCTCCTTCTTCCAGCAAGGTGGTGTCAGAAAAGGCCAATTAGGGAGTCAGAACATTCATGCACACCAGGCAAATAATGGCCTCCTTCTTTATGGTGTCTGTCAGTGGTGATCATGAGGGAGCCTGACTTCTACCATCACCAGATAGTAATCAGTTGTCCCTCCTACTCCCCCTGTGGTGATGTCTCAGAAAATCTGCTGGAGAGTCAGGCCTTTCACTACCTCCAGCCAGTAAGTTTTTCTACCACTGTAGTGTCAGTGGAGACCCGTGGGGATTAGTAAGGAGGCCTGATGGAGGCCCAGTGTGAACCAGAATTCTTACACATGTCCAGCAGTAATGAAAACCTTTCCCTTGTGTGTGGATCAGGAGTGAGGGACCTAGATTTCCACACCCATCTGACAACAAGAAGGCAGTGCCCCATCTCCACACACATACATTTTGTGTCAGCGTGGTTTCATAGAAACTATGAAACTATGGTTTCATAAAAAGCCAGCTAAAATGAAAGTAAGCTCTTCAGTCTCATAACATGACAACCAAAATGTTTAAGCTTCAATAAGAAACACTGGTTGTATCAAGAACCATAAAGATCTTCAACAGAATTTTAAGACAGTCAATAGATGTCAACACCAAGATAACAGAGGTGTTAGAATTATCTGACAAAGATTTTAAAGCAGTTGACATAAAAATGCTTCAAGGAAAAATTACAAACACAATTGAAACAAAATAAATATAAAACATCCTAGAAAAGGGTTGACAAAAAAATTCAAAATATAAAGAAGAAACAAATAAAAATGTTTGACTTAAAAATGCAGCAATTGAACATTTAAAAACTCAACATATGGGCTCAAGAGGATCATGAAGGAGACAGAAGAAAGGATCAGTGAATGTGAATAAATAATGATTAAAAATTATCATCTGAAAAAGAGAAAGAAAATAGACTGAAAAATAAATAAATAAAAAGAGCATCCAGAACCTGTGAGGATATAACTGAACTGAAAATTCATGTAATTGAAGTAGTGGAAGAGGAGATAGAAGGTGAGAACTAATTTCTTATCAAAACCACTGAAGCCAAAAGGAAATGGCCTACCATTTTTCAAGTGCAGAAGAAAAGAATGCCCAGGCCATTATTTAATATTCAGTATAAACATCATTTATGAATAAAAAAGGAAGTAAAAAAATCTCAAATATATTGAAACTCAGAGAGTTTGTTGCCATCAGAGCCACCTTAAAAGAACAGCTATAATACAATTTCTCTAAACAGAAAATAAACAGCAAATAAAAGAACCTTGTGGTATCAAGATGGAAGAGAGAACACATTAAGAAAAAACAAAAAAATAGATAAATACTATAAACTTTTCTTATTTTATCAAGTCTTGTAAATTATGTTTGCAGGTAAAGAAAAAAACTACAAACTGTCTGATGAGGTTCTAAATGTATTTAGAGAAAACATTTATTAAGGGTATTGCATATGGAAGGTCAGGAGACATAAAGGGAGATAAGCTATCTACAGTTCACTCAAACTAACTGGAAAAATATTCACCCCAGAAGACTATGATAAGTTATGTTTATACAATACAATACCTAGTGCAACAATTAACAAAGTTGTGCAAAGAGATACACTGTGGTATAAACTGAATGATAGTATTCTTTGGTAATTTCTATGTTGAAATCCTAACCCCCAATGTGATGGTACTGGAAGATGAGGAATTTGATAGCATACTAGTTCATGAAGGAAGAGAGCTCTCCTGAATAGGGTTTAATGCCCTTATAAAAGAGATCCTGGAGAGCTTCTTTACTTCTTGTACCATGAGAGAATATAGGAAGAAGAAAGCCATATATGAATGAGGAAGCAGGCCCTTATTAGAAACCAAATCTTACAGCACCTCATTAGTGGACTTCCCAGCCTCTAAAACTGTGAGAAATAAATTTCTGTTCCTTATAAGCCACCTTGTCTATTCTATTATAGCAGCCCAGACAGACTAAGCCAACTTGAAAACACGATAGATAAATCAAAATGGAATTTTAAAAATGTTTTCCGTATTTTCCAGAGAGGCAGGAAAAAATAGATAACCAAAAAAAAATCAAAAGACAAAAACAGAAAACAAATAAGCAAAACAAAACAAAAAACAAGAACCAAAATAATAGACATAATCGCTAACATATCAAGAATTATATTAAATATAAATGAACTATATACACTAAAACAGAAATTGGCAGAGTAAATTTAAAACCTGACTCAATTGTATGCTGTCTGCAAGAAACTCAACTTAAATACAGTCATGCATTGCTTAGAGATAGAGATGCAAGTCTTTGCTATTGTAAATAGTGCCACAATAAACATAAATGTGCGTTTCTTTATAGTAGAATGATTTATAATCCTTTGGTTATATACCCAGTAATGGGATTGCTGGGTCAAATGGTATTTCTTGTTCTAGATAGACTGGATAAAGAAAATGTGGCACATATACATAATGGAATACTATGAAGTCATAAATAAGAATGAGATTGGCTGGGCATGGTGGCTCACGCCTGTAATCCCAGCACTTTGGGAGGCTGAGGCGGGTGGATCACAAGGTCAGGAGATCGAGACCATCCTGACTAACATGGTGAAACCCCGTCTCTACTAAAAAATACAAAAAATTAGCCAGTCATCGTGGCAGTCACCTGTAGTCCCAGCTACTCGGGAGGCTGAGGCAGGAGAATGGCGTGAACCCAGCAGGCAGAGCTTGCAGTGAGCCAAGATCATGCCACTGCACTCCAGCCTGGGCAACAAAGTGAGACTCCATCTAAAAAAAAAAAAAAAAGAAAAGAAAAAAAGAATGAGAGCATGTCCTTTGCAGGGACATGGATAGATGAAACTGGAAGCCACCATTCTCAGCAAACTAATACAAGAACGGAAAACCAACCAACGCATGTTCTCATTCATAAGTGGGAGTTGAACAATGAGATAACACATGGACACAGAGAGGGGAACATCACACACCAGGGCCTGTCGGAGGGGTGGGAAGAATGGGGAGGGAGAGCATTAGGACAAATACCTAATGCATGCGGGGCTTAAAACTTAGATGACTGGTTGACAGGTGCAGCAAACCACCATGGCACTTGTATACCTATGTAACAAACCTGCACATTCTGCACATGTACCCTGGGGCGTGAAGTAAAATTAAAAAAAAAAAAAAGATGGGGATACATTTTGAAAAATACATCATTAGATGATTCTGTTGTTGTATGAATATATGTACATCTTAGAGTATACATATATAAACCTGGATAATATAGCCTAACTAGGATATATAGTATGCCTTATCACTCCTAAGCTATAAACTAGCATAGCATGTTACTATACTGAGCACCCTTGGCAATTATAACACAATGATAAGTATTTCTATATCTACACATATCTAAACAAAGAAAAGCTACAATAAAAATATGATGTAAAAGATAAAAAGTGGTACACCTCTATAAGGTGCTTGCTATTAATGGAGCTTGTAGGACTAGAAGTTGTTCTGAATGAGTCATTGAGTGAGTGATAAGTGCATGTGAAGCCCTAGGACATTATTGTACTCTACTGCAGACTATAAACTGTACACTTAGACTACACTGAATGTATTAAAAATATTGTTAATCTTAGCTTACTGCAACTTTATACACTTTTTTTGCTTTTTTAACTTTGATTCTAACAACACTTTAAACACAAATTTTATTGCTATAAAAATATTGTCTTTATATCCTTATTCTATTTTTTCTATTTTAAAACTTATTGTTTTTGTTTTTTAATTTTTTTCATGAATTACTAAGATACACACTATCCTAGGCCTAAACAAGGTCAAGATCATCAATATCACTGTCTTCCACCTTCACACCTTCTCCCACTGGATGCAATAACACATAAGGAGCTGTTATCTCCTATGATAACAATGGCTTATTTTGAAATATTTCCTGAAGGACATGCCAAAGGCTATCTTACAGTTAGCTTTATTTTTGGTAGTAGGAGTATACGCTAAAAGAATAATTAAAAGTATTGCATAGTAAATACATAGACCAATAACATAGTCATTTATTATCATTATGAAGTATTACATACTGTACATAATTGTACATGCTATACTTTTATATTTGAAGTGCAGTAGGTTTGTTTACACCAGCATCACCATAAATACATGAGTAATCATTATACTAGGACATTATGATGACTATGATGTCTCTAGGGAATAAAAATTTTTCAGCTGCATTATAGTATAATCTTATGGGACCACTAGCATGTATGTGGTCTGTTATTGATCAAAATGTCATTACACAGTGTATGACACTTTGACAATATCAGCCTGCTGAAAGTAAAAAGATAGGAAAAGATACATCAGAAAAAAATAATCAAAATAAAGCAATAGTGGCTATATAAATATCAAATAAAGTGGATTTCAGAGCAAGAAAAAGTGCCAGGCAGACAGGAGCAATATATAATGGTGAAAGTGTCAATCTACAAGGAAATGTAGCACTATTACATCATGCGTATTTGCTGAATGTAGCACTGCAGAATATGTGAAACAAAGATTGATAGTATCTGTTGGAGAAATAGTCAAATTAGAGTTGGAAACTTCAACAACCCATTCTCAACAAGTGAAAAAAAGAGCAATGAAGTAGATCTCTATACCATCAAAAAACATGATATAATTGATATTTATAGAGCACTCCACCACAAAACATCAGAGTACACATACTTTTCAAGTGTCTGTAAAATATACACCACAGAGACAATACCTGGGTCATAAAACAAACTTCCACAAATTTAATAGAAATCATACAGAATGTGTTCTCTGACTAAGTTGGAATTACACTGAAAATCAACAATATAACAATTTTTTTAAAAAAATCTGAAAACTTGGAAACTAAACAAAACACATAGGTTATAAAAAATCCATTAGTCAAAGAGGAAGTCTCATGGGAAATTTGAAAATACATGAAGCTGAATGAAAATGAACATACAACATATCAAAATCTGTGTGACACAATTAATGCAGTGCTCACAGAGAAATATTTTTTTCAACTTTTATTATAGATTCAGGGAGTACATACGCAGAATTGTTACAAGAACATGTGTGATGCTGAGGTTTGGAGTAGGAATTAATTTATCTCTCAGGTAGAGAAACTAAGAATACTAAATACACATATTAGAAAAAATCCTCAAAACAATAATCTAAAGTACCTTCTTAAGAAACTAGAAAAAGAACAAAATAGGTCCAAAACAAGGAAAAGAAAGAATATAATAAAGATAATAGCAGAAAATATAATTGAAAATAAAAAATTAGAGAAAAATTATTGAAACAAATAGCTGGTCCATTGAAAAGATTTCCCTACACACACACACACACACACACACACACACACACACACACGACAAAGCTCTAACAAGACTTACAAAGAAAAAAGGAAAGAAGTTTCAAATTACCAATATGATAAATAAAATATAATATTATTACAGATCCAGCAGGCATCAAAAAGATAATTCAATTTTATAAGCAACTCTGCCTATCTAATTTTCACAAAATACATAAAATAGACCATTTCTTGTAAAAACACAAACTACCACAACTCACCTAATATGAAAAAAGATAATTTTGGATAGCACTATACCTATTAAGGTAATTTAATTTGTAATTAAAGAAAAAGATGAAAGAGAAAGCTTTAGGCTGAGATGTTTTATTGGAGAATTCTATAAACATTGAAGATGAATTCGACACAAATTCTTCACAAACTCTCCTCTGACAAAATAAAAGAGGACAGAATACTTCCCTACTTACTCTCTGAAGTCAGAATTACACTGATATCAAAATAAGAACTTACACAAGAAAAAAAGGTACAAGCCAATATTCTTCATGAATATAGACACCAACATCCTTAATAGCATGTTAGAAACAGAATTCAGCAATATCAAAAAATAATGACAAACTATGACCAAATGGGGTTTCCTCCAGGGATGCAAGGATGCTTCAATATTGAACAAAACAATCAATGTGATCCACCATATTACCAAGCTACAGAAGAAAAATCACATGATCCTGTCAGTCAAGATACACACACATAAAAAGACATTTGAAAAAGTCAACATTTGTTCTTTATAAAACTCTCAGAAAACACACGGATAAAGGCAACTTGCTCAACACAACAGCCAACATTGTACTTAATGGTGCATGAATGGATGCATTCCCCTTAAAATCAAGCACAAGTCCAGGATATCCATACTTACAACTTTTACTGTATTAGTTTGTTTCCACACTGCTATAAAGATGCCGTCTGCGACTGGGTAATTTATAAAGAAAAGAAAGTTAATTAACTCAAAGTTCCACATGGCTGTGGAGGCATCAGGAAACTTACAATCATGGTGGAAGGTGAAGGAGAGGCAAGTACCTCTGCACAAGGCAGCAGGAAAGACAGGAACAAAGAGTGAACCTCCAAATACTTATTAAACCATCAGATCTCATGAGAACTCATTCACTATTATGAGAACAGCACAAGGGAAACCGCCCCTATAATCAAATTACTTACCTCCCTCAATACATGGGGATTACAGGACCCTCCCTGGACAGATGGGAATTACAATTTGAGATGAGATTTGGGTGGGGACACAGACCCAAACCATATCATTTACTCAGAGTAGTGCTGGAAATTCTAGCCAGTGCAATAAGTGACTTTATGCAATTGACCCTTGAACAACACGGGAGTTAGAGGCAACAATCCCCCTTGCAGTAGAAAATCAGCATAATCTGTGACTCCTCAAAACTTTACTAATAGGCTATTGTTGAATCTTTGCCAACTACTTTAACAGTCAATTAATACATATTTCATATGTAATATGTATTATATATTATTACCTTGAAATAAGCTAAAGAGAGAAAAAAAAGTGTCATAAAGAAAATCATGTTGTTGGGGTACCTGGCTAAGCATACGTAGAAGACTGAAGCTAGACCTGTTTATTAAACCATATACAAAAATCTACTCAAGATGGATTAAAAACTTAAATATAAACAAAAAACTATAAAAACCCTGGAAGGCAACCTAGGAAATACCATCCTGGACATAGGAACGAGTAAAGATTTCATGACAAAGACATCAAAAACAATATAATTAGATCCCATTTGTCCATTTTGTCAACAAAAGCAAAAATGGACAAGTGGGATCTAAATAAACATAAGAGTTTATGCACAGTAAAGGAAACTATCGAGGGTAAACAGACAACCTACAGAATGGGAGAAAATATTTGCAAGCTATGCATCTGACAACGGTCTAATATCCAGCATCTATAAGAAACAAACAAATTGACAAGAGAAAAACAATTCCATTAAAAAGTAGGCAAAGATTTGAACACACAATTTTCAAAAGAATATATACACACGGTCAATAATCATATGGAAAAAAGCTCAACATCACAGATCATTAGAGAAATGCAAATCAAAACCTCAATGAGATACCATCTCACACCATTCAGAATTGCTATTATTAAAAAGTCAAAAAATATCAGATGCTGGAGAGGTTGTAGAGAAAAAGGAACACTTGTACACTTTTGGTGGGAATGTAAATTAGTTCAATCATTGTGGAAGACAGTGTGGCGATTCCTCAAAGAGCTAAAAATAGAAATACCATTTGACTCAGGAAATCCACTACTGGGTATATACCCAGAGGAATATAAATTATTCTACCATAAAGACACATATACTTGAATGTTCATGGCAGAACTATTCACAATAGCAAAGACATGGAATCAAATTTAATACCCATCAATGACAGACTGGATAAATAAAATATGGCACATATATACCATAGGATACTATGCAGCCATAAAAAAGAACAAGATCATGCCTTTTGCAGGAACATGGATGGGGCTGGAGGCTATTATCCTTAGCAAACTAACACAGGAACAGAAAAAAAAATACTGCATGTTCTCACTTGTAAGTGGAAGCTAAATGATAAGAACTTATGAACACAAAGAAAGAAACAATAGACACTGGGATCTACTTGAGAGTGGAGGCTGGGAGGAGGGAGAGGAACAGAAAAGATAACTATTGCGTACTGGGCTTAATACCTGGGTGATGAAATAATCTATACAAAAGAAAGCCCTGTGACAGGAATTTACCTATGTAAGAAGCCTTCACATGTACCCCGAACCTAAAATAAAATTTGTAAAAAAGAGAAAATAATAAGAAAGGGAAAATGTGTTTACTATTAAGTGGAAGTGAATCTTCATAAAGGTATTTATCTTTGTTGTCATTGGTTGAGGGGAGATGGTCTTGCTTTCTCAAGGGTGGCAGAAATGAAAAAAAACATCTGTATATAAATGGACCAGAGCAGGTCAAATCCTTGCCATTCAAGAGTGAACCATACTTACAATAGACACATGGGGACTGAAATTAGAAAGATGGTATCATTTGCAATTGCTTTAAAACAATGAAATACTTAATGTCAATCTAACAAAACATGTATTGCACTTATATGCTAAAAACTACAGTGTTGTTAAAAAAAAAAGATGTAAATAAGTGGAGAAACCCTGTGTTCATAAATTCAAAAATTTACCAAATTAAAGATATCAATTTCCTCAAAAATGATATAAAGATTTGTCACATTTCATTTCAAAATTGTAGCAGGATAGGTGTAGATAAGGTCACACTAAAATCTGTACGCTAAGGGAAAGAAATTATAATTGTGAAAGACTTTTTTAAAGGAATGATAAAGTGAAATATATTCTATAATTTCAATTATATAGCTCTAGTAGTCAATAATGTGTGGTGTTGGAAGAGAGACTGATGTGTGGATTAATGCAAGATAATACAGCTCAGAAACTGATCTGCACAAATTTTATTAAGTAGTTTTTGCCAATTGTGCAAAATCAATTCAATAAGGAAAAGTAGCCTTTTCAACCAATGGTGCTGGAGTAATTAAATATTCTTAGGTTAAATATAAACATTAACATCAGTCCCACATGTTATGCAAAAGTTAACTAAAAATGGAACTCCAGGTTTAAATGTAAAACTAAAAACCTTTTGGGAAAAAACGAAAGCATAGACGTCTTTGAAAACTACAACTAGGCACAAAATCTTTAGAATTAACACTAGTGGTAAAATCCATGCAAGGAAAATAAAATTATAAATTGGGCATCAAATCTGCTCTTTGAAAGCTCTTGTTAAGAGGATAAAAACAAGCTATAGACTGGCAGAAAATATTTGAAAAACACATATTCAACAAAAGGCTATTATCTTGAATATATATAAAAAACTGGAATATATAAAAAACTCTCAAAACTCACACACAAAAAATCCAATTAGGAAATGGTCAAAAGACAAAACAAACATATAACCAAAGAGGATACACAAGTATGATATAAATACATGGAAGATTGTTCGACATCATTAGGTTTTAGGGAAATGCAAATTAAAACCACAGTGTGATACTTATCTAAATGGCTAAAATAAAAATCATGGTGAAGAAACCAGATAAATCAAATATTTCTGGTGAGAATGTAAAATGGTACAGCTACTATGGATACAGTTTGCTAGTGTCAAAAAAAAAAACTATTCAACTGCATTTATCCCAGAGAAATGAAAACTTTCAACTAGACACACCTTGTACATGTTTATTCATAGCAGCTTTACTTGTAATAGTCAAAAATTGGAGGCAATTAGATGTCCTCCCATGAGTGATTAAACAAACTAAAGTACATTAATCTCATGGAATATTATTAATAATAGTAATAAAAAGAAGTAGGCTATGTCAGTCTATTTAGTCTGTTTTAACAAAAGACCATCAACTTTGTGGCTGTTAAAACAAGAGAAGCCTAGTTCTCACAGTTCTGGAGGCTGAGAAGTCCAAGATGAAGGCGCAAGATTTGGTGTCTGGTGGAAGCTTGTTTTGTAGGTTATAGACGGTGCCCTCCAGCTGTGTCCTCACTTAGTGGAAAGGGCAAAATGTCTCTCTTGCACCTCTTTTATAAGGGCACAAATTCTATTCATGAGGACACTGCCCTTAGATCTATTCACCTCCCAAAGTAACTGCTTGCTAATATGAACATCACATTGGGGGCTGGAATTTCAACATATTAATTTTGAGGGACAAAAACCTTTAGATGATAGCATAAACTACTCATACATGCAACAACCTGGTTGAATCTCCAGTGGAATATACTGTGTTCAAAAATGGCAATTCCAAATGTTATCTAGTGTATGATTTGCATAACATGCATGCAATGACACCATCGTAGAAATGGAGAAGAGATTAGCAGTTTCTGGCAGTTGGTGGAGGGGTTGGTATGTCTATATAAGAACAGTGTGAAAAATCCTTTTGATTATGGAAATGTGCTGTATCTTGATTGTATCAACATCAACACCCTGATTATAATATTGTAGCATAGTTTTACAAGATGTTATCATTGAAATATATGCAATTATGTCAAGTAAAATATTTAATTATAAATAACATGTGTTATAATTATATCTTAAATGTAATATTTTAGTAATTAAAAGTTTTAAGGTTGTAATATACTAACAACTGAAAATTTTAAGATTGTGTGACTGATATCCAACAATTAAATTTTAGTCTCCAAGATTTTTCATATTACAAGCTTTCAGAAAAAAAAGTTCTTAAAACATGAAGACATGATAATTAATCTAAACTGGAAGATAAAGTGTGGTTAATATTGACACCAAGATGTCTACCAAAAAAAAAAATCAAACAAATACAGCAGGTCTCTGCAGTATACTGTTTTTATAGTATATGAGCCTGATTCTTGGACCAAGCCATTACAAGGTTTTGCTTTTTTGAATAGGATTGTATTACTGCTTTAACACTTTAAAAAGGATTCTAATTTAGCCATTTTAGTGATGGATTCAAAGTACAGGAACGTAATTTCTCAGTAGTCTAAGGATTAGCTTGGGACTCCTGCTTCAAAACTCCAGTGTGTCACTGACTAATCATTACCTATTAATAAATGTCTTACTACATATAGATCATAATGTTAATGGAAATTGAAGCAAAATATGGAATTTACTTTCTGGTTTTTTGCAGTAATAATAATAATAGTTTTAAGTGTAGCTAGCATTTCTGGGCAAAACTAGATGCTATTCTAAGCATTTTACCCAACATCAAAAGAGGGTTATCATTTTACATATTTATTATATAATATTTTATATATACTTGGTTGAACGTAAAACTTAGGAATATATCTCAGCTGATGTTAGAAGAGGCAAGAATTCATGATCATCTACTAAATTTTACTCAATACATGTTTATTATTAGTATATAATACACTGATTAGAAACAAGGTAACTACTGTACCAATCAAGTAAGTACTTGGCCAGGTTTAGAAATCCTACCACTCATTTGCCTCTACTGGCAGTATATTTTTATAATTCATTTTGGCTTCAATTCCTCATGTTTAAAATATACATATTTCTTTACATTGAAAAAACAAAATTGCATATTTTCCTGTCACGAAATTGTTCTAGTAAAGAAGTAGACTGTAGCAACTTGAAAATGATAAATGTTACAATAACATAGTTCTGAGAATAACAATACATTTTGTTATACATACTTTATCTTGAACCAGCGTTTTTTTTACTGCATTTTCATAGACTTACCACAAAATAATTGTAATTGGAAGAAAATTGTGGTAACATTGTACTTCTCGTTTTTTTCTTTTTTAGATGGGGACTTAACTGTAACAATTTGTTTTGAAAGAAATATTTAATGTGCAAGAAATATGAAAAGATTATCAAAATTCTTGCTCTATAAAGTTAAATTATAGTTAAGTAGTTTACTACCTGTCCTGGATTCCTAATTCCAGACAATCTAAAATTATTAATGAAATACATATGTAAAAGACAGAATATATGTATATTAAACACAATTTGAGTATACAATAATCCTATGTATATAAATTCTTATCTTTACCAAACATGTCAATTTATTGAGATAATTTCATTTAGCTAGAGTAATATATATACACACACATACTAAAATACACACGTGTGTATATTGTGTGTATGTTATATACATATATATGGAGACATATATATGGAGACATATATGTTTGTCACCTACTCTGATTATTTATACATATATATAAACTTCTTATATTTGAAAATAAGAAGTTCAAAATGATTCACATTTTCAGTAGGTATGTGCAGTTAATATCTAGTACTATGATTAACTAATCCATTCATAAAGAAATAACGTGAGATAAAAATTAACTACCTAGTGCAAAATTGTTTAATCTAATTATAAAGAACAAAGAAGCAATTTTCCAAATAAAATATAATTAATCAGAGTAGGTGACATAACACATATGGGTATTATATTGGACAAACCCTTTTTGCCCTTCCCTCTCTCTGCTACAGAAAGCACAAAGAATGAACACGTACTAAGCTTTAGAATATGACACACTGAAAATAGGACAAGAATTCACAAAATAGAAATGACTGACCAAAGATATTTTTTTCATTTCATGTCCCTTTTTTATTATCACCGTTATTTCTATTTATTTTAAAGTATACCTGCTTGTTTTTTGTCCTTGTTACTTGGCTAACTGAATCATCAAGGAGGATTAATGTGACTTTCAAGGACCTTGGGCTTTTTCCTTTTTCTTAGCACCCTGCCTACCTACCCAGGCTGAAGATCCTTTGAAGTCAATGGGAAGTCCACATCAGATGTGAGGAGTAGGGTACAGGGCAAACAAGAATAGTTTCCTAACAAAGCCGTTATAGCTTCCTAACAAAGCCCTTATCCTTTCCACAAATATCCACAGTCTGGAGTGTCACAACTCTTTTTTAAAAATCTGAGTAGCTTACCTATTCAATCATTTTAGTCCCTGTGCCTTAGATCCGAGTAAGGCTGTTTGTTTGACAGCTTGGGACAAATCTCTCTTTGGGTCACATATTGAACCATGAACTTTTTGTCTCAGGACTTCTCTCATATTGTGAAACTGTCTCTCTGCGTCATGCTTCATAGAATACTGTAAAGGACCCGAAAAGTTATGACAGAGTGAAATGGAAAAGGTAGCTGCTGACAAGCACAAAAATGATGAGACAGATACATTTTGAGATGGCTGCTGAACCCTGACAGCTGACTGAAAGCTAATCAGCCAAAGCACCTCTCCCAATGCCAAAGAGAAGTCTGGCAAAGGAGAGGAGCATGCTCTCATAATTATGGGAAATTGAGTAGCATGTTCTAATGGAATGAGGACAGCCTTATGTTCTGGATCGGCCTCTGCTGCTAACCCCTGCATACCTCTGGGCAAGACAATTTAAATATTTGGGCCTATTTCTTAATAAAAGAAGGCTAGAGAAGAAAACATGTAAGTTTCCTTCCAGCATTCTTTGATAAGAAATCTCATCAATTTCTCATTCAAATGTTTTTATCATTGTCACTGGTATGGAGACTAGCTGGGATTTAAAGAATAAGAAGCAAAAATAATCGACAAAGGACCATTAAGAATAAAGAGGAAAACAGGAAACAAGACAAAAATAAATCAAGTATCACTTCTTGAGAAATGTCATTGACATGGAAATGAAAACTGAAAAGCGGAGTGGCTACAGCTAGCATAATGTTGCACAAGAAGGTACTGATTTTGGATGGAAATGTCTTCTTATACCTCACATATCATCCTGTCATCTGTAGCTACTTTTATTTTGAACTCAGTAAAAATATTAAAGAAAAAAATCTTGCTGCCAACCTTGTCATGATGTTTTGATATTATTCTTTTCTTAGTAAAGCAGACACAGGATTCTTGAATAATTTTCTTCTTATCAGCCTTTTAAACTATTTATATTTTTAATGACTTATGATAAGAAACTCATAATTGCTAAGTTTCTGCCTATCTAGTGTACCTCTGGATAGCTTAGAAAGTAAACATAACATATTAAAATCAGAAAGCTGCAAATCTTAGAAACTCCACTGCAAAATTTTTGCTAGTATATGTATAAACAGAAACCTTGGCAGCCACATGATTTTCATAGCAACCAGCCAAGAATTAAGTAGTGGAAAGGAAACCCGCTTCCCACAGAAGCTAAACAGTAAGAGTAAATGAAGTTTATTTTGATTATGAAGAAACCATTTTATTCACTGCAAGACACAGCCCAGGGATGTTTTATTGCATGAACAACATTAATTCAAGGAAAACCCACAAATATGAGCCAATTCTCTAGAAAATAAAAATATATGCAAAATTATTTGTGAAAAAATTGACGAGAGAAGAAAAATCCATCAACTCTGACACAAAGTAGAATTTTTCATAACCAAATTAACTCAGTGTTTTTAAGAAATATCAGTTATTTGATAACGAGTATGACATGAAGAATAGTTCTCAGCAAATAAGATATTACTTTCTGGCTGGTAATTTTTTTTTCTCCAGTAAAATAATTGGTTTCTGAGTCAATGTCTTTCCAAACAGTAATTAATGAGAACTACTGACATTGGTGTCAAAAACGAACCATATTTGCAGTTCAACTATGAAAAAAGATTCGTTCACTACCTCTGCTTATGGGATCAATTGTTAGCTACATAAAAGAAAAAAGTAATGTAAAGAAAAGAAAGCATGTCTTTCTTAGTATAATGCCATAATTACATTGGCTTATCTAAATAAGAGGTGAAGTCGGATATGAGCACATTTAATTATTACAGTGTCAATGGTATGAGTTATATAATGATAAAAAGATAAATTCAACATCAGAATAGTTTGCTGTTTCTAAGTAATTGTTAGGGAAATTAGAATTACCTTCAAAATTTATTTCTAAACCTTTGCCACTTTTTTGCTATACTCTTATGTACTGAGAAACATTGTTGAGGATCCTGAAAAATTTATTCTTCTTTTTCAAGTGAGTCATCTGTTTCAATAAGTTACCAATATATAGCATATTAATAGAGTCCAAAGATATATTTGAAGTTTCAGACAGAAAGATATTTAAACCTTCATTTTGTCTATTATTTTTGAAAATATAAATGCTTAAGAAATAAAATGTAAAATATCCTTGCGACTTATTGATTTATTAAATGTCTGTGTTCTATGAGTTAAAGATAAGTAGGAAGAGCTTGAATGAATAACAAATGGCTGTTTCTAACTTGTTGAGTGCTTTGCTCACAAGTCCATCAGCACACCTCAATGATAATTGTTTTTTACAAGTCAGTCAGAAAAATCATAGAAAGCTGTAAATAAGCTGTTGTTATCTTAAGGCTGCAGTATAATGCAGAATAATTATTCCACTTACTTTTCATTCACTATTTATGTAGTGCCAGTTTCCTAGGTATTTTTTAAGTGTATCACCAAATTTTATCCCCATGTTGTAAATGAGGAAACTAATACACAAATACATTTACTGAAAAGAAAGACACTAATTATTATACTGAATTATAGATTGGCATGCTCTGCCAAACATACAACAGCTAATACTTTATTTCGAGGGTTAAAATAATTATCTGAGTATATTTCCATAAGAAAGCTAATTGTATGGTTGAAGAAAGTTTGATGGAATCAAGAAATTTATCATTAAAGTTGGTTTGAGCAAGAGTCTTTGAGCTGAAAATGAAAAGCAAAAGAAGTTTCTTATAGAAAAAAATGATAAACAAACTTCTTTTCTTACAAAGTAAAAAGAAGAAATTAGGGAAGGAAGGAAGGAAAGAAGGAAGGCAGGCAGGCAAGGAGGGAGGGAAGGACAGAGGGAGGGAGGGATGGAGGGAGGAAGGGAGGAAGGAGGGTGGGACAGAAAGAGGAAGAAAGGAATCATTATTTTGTTGTAACTCTTTTAATAGGTTTAATTTAAATAACAATCATGAATTTCCCGCTGGTAAATTTGTGTAACACTGACCTCTGGGACACATTTTGCAAATGAGAAAAAAATCATAAGAAGGTAAGATATTAGGAAAGACCAATATTAAATATTATTTCTCTATCATGAGAGGATAATTAAATATAGATAGGATGAATAAATAAATATAAAATGTGTGATAACTATGAGGGAGGTCCAAAGAAGTTAGGTGTCCTAATATTAGAAAATGTTTCCATGTAATATGCACCCTGCCACAGAGCATCTTTGTTAGGAAAGAAACTAAAGATCTTCAAGGAAGTTTACAATTGCACCTTCAACAAATGTAAGTGCAGAGCCATCATATACGGAATATCCAGCATTGAGGGATACCTTTCCTAAGGCATTCATGGGCTGTCAGCTGTTCTAGGTATGCTACAAATCTATGAATTACTCGGTCACTCATCAGTGGACGAAGGATGGGGGGAGAGTGATCTATAGAATTGCAGTTTATTGACAAAAACAAAAAGTACTGACAAAATGCTAGCTTAATAATTTGCTTCCCTTTTGCTATTGCAAAATACACTAGGACCCTCAATCGCTAAATTTTCTTCCATAGGAAAGTACCAGAGACTCACTTAATAACATAGAGTAGTAAGTTCTGATGAAATTTACCTGTCACAGAAACAAAGCAATATTCTACTGGTATCCTGTGGAAGGTGGTTCTTCTTAAGCTCTGCCAAAAATTGTGGTCTTGAGGTATATCGGATTTGCTCCTTTAAGAGAAGACAGTCCTCACATGGCTCTGAGGTAATACCCCTCAGCACAGAAAAAGGGCAGGTGGGGGTGGGGAGGGTAGGCAGAGAGATCCTGTCAGTATCTGCCTTGTTATTTATTTTATTTGGGCATCTAGCCATACATAAAAACTAGATCATGAAATATTCCGTTTTTAAATATAGATGTGAGAAAAATAACTGCATGCATGCGAGTAGTAGCTAAACATCCTAATACAAAAACTTTTGTTTTAGATAGGGTTTGAAAGAGGAAAAGTTCAGTGATACAGAAAAAGGGGATTTATTACAAGAATTAGACCTTAAGCAGTTATGGGAACTGGTTAAGCATTCTGTCATCGCTGTGGCCTCTGCATGTACTTTTCAGCCTGAAATTAGACCTAGAAGGCAGAAAAGAAAGATACGTGTATAGTGGACAAAGAATAAGAACTAACTGGAAGCCACATCTGTCTCTCACTGCCGCCAACCATTTTGATGAGGATGACCTGCAGGACCGCCCGGTGCTCTTCACTGTGAAACTGCACACTCCGTGGCCCAGGACTCAGAGAAGTTGAAGAAGATCCAGTAGGAGAGGAAAGAGCTGGAGGTCTAACTGATGCCCATTAATGATTCAAGCCAACAGATGAGTGAAGATGTGCAGAAGCTGTAACAGCACTTGGCCTTACACCAAACTTTAGAGCATTAAAAATTGTGCTTTTCTTCTCACACAAATCGATCTTATAGCCAACTTGACTACACACCATCCAGTGAAGAAAATCTGTGAAACATAGCTGCTACTTAGCTAAATTGACACAGTGAAAAGCCACTTTAAAGAAGTCAAAAACACTGATCCAAGTCATTTTGTACTGTGTATCTTAAATGGAAAGATATGAAGGAGTCTTCCTAGACTGTCCACAGGCTGCCTCCAATTGCAAAGAAATCTTCCTAAGCTTTAGTTATAACAAAAGGAGAATCAACAGTTTGCTCAGTCCAAAAGAGGTCAGAAGATTCCCACAGTGGGAAATAAACTAAAACATAAAACAAAATCTTTGTAAAAATTGTTTTTTTTTTTCAAACAGTCTCTACATTTTTATAACTAGAGAGGATATAGATATAGATATATGAGTTAAAATAAAATAAATTGGAAACCATGCTTGATAATTTTTTCAGCAGACAAAAGTCAGTTAAGCCATGGAAGCAACACTGACCTTACTTGATTTGCAAACATAAGCAAAACGTAACTTGGGCTATTTTTTTATAAATGGTTATATTAAAGAAAACAAAACCTAAGCATAACCTTCCAACTAGTTTATACAACTAGGGACGTCCTGGTAGAATAAATCAAATAAAGCACCTACATAATTGTAACCAATCGAGTTTGACTGGCTTCCATGTTGACTCTGTAAAACCCTTACCTTTGTATTCCCTCAGCAGAGCCTAAAACAACCTTTGGTTTGGTGCTTCCTGAATCATGAATTACTGCTTGTTTAAATAAACTCTACAATTTCATTGTTCCTCAATTTACTTTTTAACAATAGATATGCACAATTTTGAATTATCTATTCTTTTTTGTAGTTGAGGATATACCAGTACACTCAGCCATGGAGATGTGGAGCCTCTGAGTTCGAACTGACACTCTAAACCTGAGGCATTATTGAATTCTTGTTCTGTAAGCTCAACTAGCCTTCAACTCATCTTCAAAATAGAGCTCCTCTTATTGCTGATCCAAAATTTTTATTCTCTTCACATTTAGGATTCTAGATTCCCATCAGACCTTTAATTTAGCAAGAAACAAGTGAAAAGTTTATATAACAGTGGGAAAAACAAATCCATTTCAGTTTCAAGAAACTGAAGAGAATAGAAATTGTTTTGTTTTGTTTGAAGAAAACAAAAATATTGCCATTACTGATCCCATGCCGTTGTAAATAAATATTTATTAAATTTCTACTTTATATTATGCATTTCAAGGAACCAAGTACTTGCTATCTTATGAAATAATAAATTCTAATGCAATAAATAGTACATATGAGTTGACATCGTATACTGAAGGAAAATCTCTATGTGTTGAAAACAATATCAAATACTTGTCTGAATAACATGCAATTATGTGTTTGGCTATTATTACAAGCCGAGATGGAGACGAGTAAATAACTTTACAATATATACCTTTCATTTATCTCTAATTGCTATGCTTTGTTCAAAACAAATCCTTGGGCATTTAGCATTATGCTCCTCTTGGAGGCTAAACAGGAATGTTATAATTTACACTCTAACATGATACTCTAAGGGCATTCACTTGATGATTGCATAAGTGCCTTATAGCATGATGGGAAAGCTACTGAGGAGTTAAAGTGGGCTACTGCATACTAAAATGTGGAAATAAACTAAGCAATAAATGAAAAAAAGTGAAAAGAGAAATAAGAGAAAGAGGAAAATGTAGCATTCATTTGTTGACTAGTCACCAAGGGATACTGCTATGCTAAGCAGATTCCTTTCTCTCTCCCAGTTCTCTCTCTCTCTCTCTCACACACACACACATAAACACACTCAAAAGTATTTGTTGAGCTCTGCTAGAAGATCTGTAAACACAATAATGATTAAGACACAAGGTACAGAGAGCATAATTGATACAGCTTCTAGCCTGCTGTGTTGTCATCCCACCAGAACCATAGTTCACTCAACTTCTAACAAGTAATAATCCATTGTCATGGATAAACTTGGTATCTTTTTTTGAAACTTTTCTTAACCCTACCAAATTAGCCTTCCCAATTTAGTGTGGCCTAATTTATTATTTTCAATAATTTAAAATAATCACTGTGGTTATTAGTAATAATTACTATAGCAATACTTTATCAAGGAAAGATCTTATAAGAAGTACAATAGTTTAGGGCATGTTGAGTTTGAGAATGTCTAGGAAAATGTGTCTGTAGGCAATTGTAGCTTGATCTACAACTATGCGCCTTGAGCTTGGAAATTTTATTAACTTTAATGATAAATCTTCAAAACAAATGTCTTTTTACCTTTGTTAAAGATAAGACATTTGAAACCTATAGAGATGTTTTTAATTTAATTTAATTTTATTTTTTGAAAAGTTTTTATTATTATTATTATTATTATACTTTAAGTTTTAGGGTACATGTGCACCATGTGCAGGTTAGTTACTTAATTTTATTTTATAAAATAAATTTTATTTACTAAAAAGTCTGATAAATAATGAGTAAAAAAATAAGATTGACTTCAGGTGTTCATAATGCTAATGTCTATTTATCACTAAATTGCAATAATCTATATAATGATTATATTCTCTCTTTGTCTTCAAGCACCCAGCAGAGGATCCCACTCATATAAATGCTCAATAAATATTCTTTATGCACCCAAAGTCAATATAGATTTGGTTATTTTGGTTGTATTTGGTTGTTGCCTGTTCTGATTGTTCAGTTCAAGCACCTTACCAGTTGCAAAATTTGAATTCAATTTTGGCTGCACTGTTTACTTACCCTACATTGGTATCATATTAAAAAATAATAATAAAGAAAAACATCAATAACACCACAGGGTACTCTTAAATGTGCTAGTGAAAGTCAGAAAAATCCTCATCAGTAAAAAAAGATAAATAATATACAATTTTATCGGATGTATACTTATTGGGTTGTTTTAAAAGTATTGGTTACAAAGTTTGATACTTTTAATAGACAACGTTTTGTTACATCTGTGGGTCAATAAACATTTCTATATGTAAAATAAAATATTAATACTTACAAGTGCCTGTTAGTTAAAATAAGTATATCCAAATTATTAGACCCCAGAAGTGAGGGCTTTATTTCATTACAACTTTAAGACTCATAGTGGAAGGAGATCTTATGGCTCAGTGTCCTCACTCATTAAAAAAAAAAAAAAAAAGATTTAAAATAGCAGGTAACTGTGAGTTTAATGTTAGTAATATGGTTTGGCTCTGTGTTCCCACCCAAATGTCAGCTTGAATTGTAATCCCTATAATCTCCACGTGTCAAGGGTGGGACCAGATGGAGGTAATTGAATCATTTGGAGCAGTTTCCCCCATTATGTTCTAGCAATAGTGAGTGAGTCTCATGAGATCTGATGGTTTTATAAGCTTCTGGCATTTCCCCTGCTTGCACTCATTCTCTCTTTGCTTGCCCTGTGAAGAGATGTCTTCCTTTGTGATTGTAAGTTTCCTGAGGTCTCTCCTGCCATGCAGAATTGTGAATCAATTAAGCCTCCTTCCTTTATAAATTACCCAGTCTCAAGTATTTTCTTATGGCAACGTGAGACTGGGATAATATAGTAAACTGGTACTGAGGGAGTGGGACGCTGCTGTAAGAATACCTGAAAATGTGGAAGCAACTTTGGAACTAGGTAATAGGTGAATGTTGGAACAGTTTGGAGGGCTCAGAAGAAGACAGGAAAATGTGAGAAAGTTTGGAACTTAGAGACTTGGAGGGCTCATAACACAGAAAGATGTGGGAAACTTTGGAACTTCCTAGAGATGTGTTGAATGGCTTTGACCAAAATGCTGATAGTGATATGAACAATGAAGTCCAGGTTGAGGTAGTCCCAAATGGAGATGAGGAACTTCTTGGGAAGTGAAATAAAGGTGGCTCTTCCTATGTTTTAGCAAACAGACTGATGACATTTTGCTCTTGCCCTGGAGATCTGTGGGATTTTGAACTTGAGAGAGATGATTTAGGGTAACTAGCAGGAGGAATTTCTAAGGTGCTAAGTGTTCAAGAGGAAGCAGAGCACTAAAGTTTGGAAAATTTGTAGGATGACAATATGAAAGAAAAGAAAAACCCATTTTCTGGGGAGAAATTCAAGCCTGATGCAGAAATTTTGCATAAATAACAAGTAGCTGAAAGTTAGTCACCAAGACAATGGGGAAATGTCTCCAGGCCATGTCAGACACCTTCAGGAAAGTTCCTCCCATCACAAGCCTTCAGGCCTAGGAGGGAAAATTGGTTTCCTGAATTGGGCCCAGGGCCTTGCTGCTTTGTGCCATCTGGAGACTTGGTGCCCTGGGTCCCATCTGCATCAGCTCCAGCAGTGGCTAAAATGGGCCAACATATAGTTCAGGATGTTGCTTCAGAGGGTGCAAGCCCCAAACCTTGGCAGTTTTCATGTTATATTGGGCCTGCTGGTACACAGAAGTCAAGAATTGGGGTTTAGAAACCTCCGCCTAGATTTCAGAGATGTATGGAAATGCCTGGATGGCCAGGCAGAAGTTTGATTCAGGGGTGGAGCCCTCATGCAGAAATTCTGCTTGGGTAGTGCAGAAGGAAAATGTGGGGTCAGAGACCTCACAAAGAGTCTCCACTGGGACACTATTTATGGGAGTTATGAGAAGAGGGCCACCATCCTCCAGACCCCAGAATGGTAGATCCACTAGCATCTTGCACTGTGTGCCTGGAAAAGCTGCAGACACTCAGTGCCAACCCAAGCAGCCAGGAGTGGTCCTGTACCCTTCAAAGTCACAGGGTCGGAGCTGCCCAAGGTTGTAGGAGCCCACCTCTTCCATCAATGTGACCTGAATGTGAGACATAGAATCAAAAGAGATCATTTTGGAGCTTTAAGGTTTCATGACTGCCTTATTGCATTTTGGACTTGCAGAAGGACTGTAGTCCCTTTCCTTTGACCAATTTCTCCTATTTGGTATGGGTATATTTACCCAATGCCTGTATCCTCATTGTATCTAGAAAGTAACTAAATTTCTTTTGATTTTATAGAGTCATAGGTGGAAGGGACTTGCCTTGTCTCAGATGAGACTTTGGACTTGAACTTTGAGTTATTACTGGAATGACTTAAAACATTGAAATACTATTGGAAGGGCATGATTATGTTTTGAAATGTGAGAAAATGAGATTTGGTAAGGACCAGGGCAGAATGATATGTTTTGGCTCTGTGTCCCAACCCAAATATCACCTTGAATTGCAATCCCCATAATCCACTTGTGTCAAGGACAGAACCAGGTGAGGTAGTAGAATCATGGGGGCAGTTTACCCCATGCTGTTCTTGTGATAATGAGTGAGTCTTATAAGATCTGATGATTTTATAAGCTTCTGGAATTTTCCCTGCTGGCACTCATTCTCTCTCCTGCCACTCTGTGAAGAGATGCCTTCCACCATGGTTGTAAGTTTCCTGAGGCCTCCCCAGCTATGCAGAACTGGGAGTAAATTAAACCTCTTTTCTTTATAAGTTACCCAGTATTTCTTCATAGCAGCATGAGAACAGACTAATACAGTTGGTCAGAAAAAAAGAATTAGTGGAGGAGAAAAATACTATGGGATAGATACAATTGATTTGTGTATCCTCTAGATCAAAATTTAAGGTTTGGTAACCTTCCATTATATTGACAGGAATCCTGTTGTTCAGCAATTCCCAAATTTCCTTGATAATAATAACAACCAAGTGTATTGATATTCAGAATTAGTCAAGGTCTTTAGTAAAGGAGTCTGAGAATATTCATTTTAACAATTGTATGAGGCAATTATTGTGATCATGCACATTTGCAGAGCACAAGTTGGACTTTAGAATATAAATATATAATTTATAGTCTTAACTTTCACGTTATCCACATAACTTCTTACATAAGTTTTATTTAATTAATCCTAGCAGAATTTAAAGGAGTGTCTATTAGCTTAGAAAGGATTGTATGCTTGGTATTACAGTTCATTATTTTATTTTATAAAGTGGTAGGTTCAAAAGAGATACATTCTAATGTCTTTTCCAGCTGCAAAATGTGGAGACCATGGAACAGCTCCATTTGTGTTTTGTTTATCTGTTGGTTTGTGTTATTTTTAAGAGATTTATGGGAACATAGTTTAAATTGGAAATGCAGAGATGAAAGGGATACATTAGCAGTTTAAGCACATTGAGATTATCTCAATAGCTTTCCTATATAAGCAATTTCAGAAAGTCTATTAACCTAATCAGATAAGAAACAGCTATGATTATATGAGTCACCTGTATTCAGAGATTTTTTTTTCAGAATGTTAAAACAGGATAAAGAAAAATAAAATATATGTATTTGATGTTGCCAGTTGTGTGACAATCAGTTTTGTGGCAATCTGGATGAATACTTCATAGAATACAATTAAACTAATTTGTATAGAAAACCCATAATAATATACTTATAAAAATATATGGCCTAAATTTGAAGATCAGAAAATATTTACATTGCCTCCAATATATAAGTTTACTAATCTATATAAATATACATATATAAGTTTTGAGTGTGCTAAAACATATCCTCAATGTAAATTGGTTGTTGAGATATACCCATATTAGAATAATCAGTAATTCACTCAAGAACAACTGTGTATCAGCATTATGGGGGGAATTTCAAATTTAGGAATAGGTGTATTCCATCTTTAGAAGAAGACGGAATGGAATATGGGTATATTCCATTTTTAGCTCTGAAAAGAAAGATATGCCTAATTTTATTAATCAGAGAGGATCCAATGATCAACACAGTAATCATTTCTGTGCTATTGGTGAACTGAGTGGTACAGAAGTAATAAGACTATGGAGAAATGGTAAGTTTCATAAATTACCTGAAAATTATAAATATTATGCAACAAAATTGAAATAATCCTATAAATATAGCATAATAATACCAAGATAATTATTTACTGTTCAAGGAAATAAATATTTTCTATTTTTGCCAATAGAAACTGCACTGTACAATACACATGTATACATATATAAATATATAAATGTATATATTTGCATGAGAAATTTTATTTTTATGGGCTGAAATCTCAAATTTTCATATAATGAAAAGGTTATGCATATTTTTAATGTTGATAAATATTGTGAGTCTTCAAATATGGCATAGCAATTCGGAAATATTCAGCAACATATGAGAGTGCCCATATTCTCATCATTCATAGAAGACATTCCTTTTGCCAACCTCATATGTTATTTTAATTTGCATTTTATTTATCAATTCTAAAGGTATTATTAACTTTCATGGTGACCTTTCTGTTCATATTCCTTTCATACTTTTCTCCAGAATGCATTTCTTTCATTTATTTCTTGGGCTATTTTAAAAATCAGAATCATTAATAATTTTTTTCATGTAGCCTGCAAATATTTTTTAACAGTGTTTCATTTGTTCTTTGGCTTTGTTTATTGTAAATTTCACCATTTTAAAACATTTTTATATTGCCAAATATGGATATATTTATTGGTCATGGGCTTTCTTTCTGGCTAGAGAGGATGGTCTATATCTTGTGTTTTTTTAAAGGATTTTTTTCTTTCTAATATTTTTCTTATTTCTGTGTGATATAATTTGTCTTTAAATTACTGATGTGTTAGGAGTTATTCCTTCACAGCAGTGAAATAAAAACACAGAAAATATATTCTTGCTTTCAGATGGATGATCAATTAAGATTATTA
This sequence comes from Pan paniscus, assembly GCF_029289425.2. NCBI lineage: Eukaryota > Metazoa > Chordata > Mammalia > Primates > Hominidae > Pan > Pan paniscus. Next base: position 69,455,877 of record NC_073252.2, on the reverse strand, counting down.
AAGCTGGGCATGGTGGCTCATGCCAGTAATCTCAGAACATCGGGAGGCTGAGGCAGGTGGATCACCTGAGGTCAGGAGTTTGAGACCTGCCTAGCCAACATGGCAAAACCTTGTCTTTACAAAAAATACAAAAATTAGCTGGGTGTGGTGGCAGGTACCTGTAATCCTAGCTACTATGGAGGCTGAGGTGAAAGAATCACTTGAACCCGGGAGGCCAATGTCGCAGTGAGCCGAGATTGTGCCATTGCACTCCAACCTGGACAACAGAGCAAGACTCTGTCTCAAAAAAAAAAAAAAAAAAAAAAAGGTAAGATTATTAATAATCCTCCCCTTTCCCCACTGAATTGAAATATAAACTTATTTTTGTGTTAATTTTAATGGACTATATATTCTGTTACATTAATCTAATTCACTATTCCTAAGACAATATTATGTTATAATTACAATGGTTTTATAAACAAATTCAATATCTGGTAAACTGGGTCCTTTATAATTCTTTGTTTTTCTTTCATATTTTTTCATTTACGGAATTTTGGCCTTGACTAATTAATATTAGAATCTAGAAAACTATCCTTGGGGACAGTAACTGGAATTTCTTTACAGTTATACATTATTTTGGGGGAATTATTTCTTTTTGAAATTAAATCTTCCCAGTAAGAACATAACTCTCTATTTCTTCTTATAGTTTTAATGTCCTTAAAAATTGGTTGTTTCCTTCCTGTAATTCTTATTTTAGGGCTACATTTCTCATTACATTTTTTCCTCACGTTCTTACTTCTTTGGCCACTCTTTTGAATATATGCGTCTGTGTATGTGTATGTTTTTATTTCGATTTGTATGTAGCTTTTTCTTGATTTGGAGAACTTTTTTTATTTATCTTATATCAAACTATGAAAATCTTTCACTTATTCAAGTTTTTTTAACCAAAGACTCTTAGTTTTTCTTTTTTTTCTTTTTATTTCTCTCTCTCTTTTTTTTTTTTTTTTTTTTTTTTTTGAGACAGAGTCTCGCTCTGTCGCTCAGGCTGGAGTGCAGTGGTGCGATCTCGGCTCCCTGCAAGCTCCGCCTCCCGGGTTCACGCCATTCTCCTGCCTCAGCCTCCCGAGTAGCTGGGACTACAGGCACCTGCCACCATACCCGGCTAATTTTTTTTTTTTTTTTTTTTTTTTTTGTATTTTTAGTAGAGACGGGGTTTCACTGTGCTAGCCAGGATGGTCTCGATCTCCTGACCTCGTGATCCGTCCTCCTTAGCCTCCCAAAGTTCTGGGATTACAGGCATGAGCCAGCACGCCCGGCCTTAGTTTTTCTTAAGTTAGAAATCCAATTATCTTCCTCCCCAAAAATAAAATAAAATAATCTGGCAATGCTTTCCAAAATGTATAGAAACTTTCCCTAACCATGAAGAATAGCAAGAAAAAATAACTCATTTTTTCCTCCTGAATTTAATGCAGAAAAGGCTTTAGTACTTCAACATGTTGTCTGATGTTTTCTATTGTGCTTGTAAAAATTAACTGTATCCTGTTTGGTTTCCCTCTATTTATATTTTACTTAGAATTTTACTATGGACTACTGATGCATTTTATCAATTTGCTTTTTGGAATCTATTGTTAAATAAATTCACTTTTTAAAAATTACTTTTTCTTTGCAATGAATTTCTTGGAATAAAAAATAACTAATTATATTATACTGTTTTTATGAATTGCTAGCTTCACTATGCTATTTTATTTTGCATGTTTTATTTGTATTTATGTGACTATACATTTGTATTATCTTTATTTGTTACAACATTAAGTTTAAGCTGAATTCTAAGTTTGTTTTTTTTTTTTCTTGAGGCAGAGTCTTGCTCTGTCGCCCAGGCTGGAGTGCAGTGGTGCGATCTCAGCTCAGTGCAACCTCTGCTTCCCAGGTTCAAGTGATTATTCTGCCTCAGCCTCCCGAGTAGCTGGGACTACAGGCATGTGCCACCAGGCCCAGCTAATTTTTGTATTTTTAGTAGAGATGGGATTTCACCATAATGGCCAGGACGGTCTCGAACTGCTGACCTCATGATCCGCCCACCTCTGCATTCTAACTATTATTATAGTTGAAAATATAAAGAAGTTACCTTTATGTAATAGAATAATCCACTGTTAACCCGTTAAGTTTCAGTGTCTCCCTTTGAAAGGTGAAGCTTTTATTGCCTTTCTGATCACTTCACTGATATTCTATTTTTAAATCCTCTTGTATTTATTTGTTAGATTATATTTTCTTAGAAAATAATCAATTTACTCTAGATTTTTCTAATGTATAGCCATTGTATTATATGTAATTTTTTCTTATAATTTTAATTTTCCATTGCTAGGTTTTTCTTTTTTTTTTGTATTTCTGAGTTATAAGTCAAGATGCATTGGACAACAAGTCAACAAAAATTAAAAAGGAATCTGGATATAAGACAAACCTAAGTCTGGTTAAATCAACAGCTCAACAACATCACTGATGGCCAGTTTTCTCAAACACTTCCCCTCAACCATTCTTAGCATAGCACTTTTCCTCTTAAAGCAGTGGTTCTCAAACTTTATCCTGCATCAAAATCAGAGAGACTTGTTACAAGACAGAGTTTCTGCTTAGTAGTTCTGGGCTGGAGTAGGCCCTAGATTTTGTATTTCTAACATGTTTCCAGGTGATATTGATATTATGGGATACAGCACAATTTGAAGAAGCAATCTCAGACTGACTCCTCTCATTACCTAAAAACAACTGAAAATTTTTCAGAGTTTTTGGATATATTACAGCATATTTAGGCAGAAAATGTAATATTCTTATCTATTTTCCCATTTTGAAGGAATTTCTTTTTTCAAAATCCATGTAGTTGCCTTTCCCTCAATTCTTATTTCCAAGAATTTTGCCACGTCTGTAACTAAACCAAGGTCTTTGCAAGATGATTGAGTTTATTTCTATTCGCTTAAACTGTGCATCAAGATTCACCATCTATGGCTCTCCTGAAGACCATCATCACTCGAAGGGCACTAAACAAAACCAAAGTTGTATCACTTAAAAAAAAATAGAATGACTGTAGATAATAACAATGCTTAAACAATAACAAAAACCATCGTAAATTTTGTCTTTTTCTTTTGATGTCAATCAAGCAGGCAAAGATTTGTTGGCCTTTTAAAAATAATTTGATTTTATTGTTTCTTTCTGTTTTTTCGTATTTTCTTTGTAATAGCTTAATTTCTCAATTACTTTGATTTACCTTGTGGTCTTTTGTTCAGTTTCTCAATGTAAATTTTTAATTTATATACTTTTAACTTGACTCTTTTAATGAATACGTTTACAGTGACAACTATTTATCTAAATCCATTCTTACTTGATTTCCCTAGGTTTACTGAATTGCTTTGCGTTTTATTATTTTCTGGTTTATTTTCAATTGGTTTCTATTTTAGATATCTTGTAATATTCTATGGTTATTTCAGAGAATAATTCTTAATTTTTAAATCCAAAACTTTTTAGACCATATTTCTACTCTTGATTTATAGGCTTCATTTAATTATATCTTATAAAATATTTACCCTTTTGGAACTAAATAAAAGTATATTTATACTTTATACATTATAGGGTACATTTTTGTAAGTGAGGTATGTATATTTTTAAAAGTGTGTATTCTCTTTAGACAACAAAATTATATATATGTAATGTTTGTAAACACATAAATATTTAAGCTTCTTGATTATATATGTTTAAATCTTCTGTTATAGCTATATATTTAGTTTTCTGTATATTTGTCTTGTTACAGTCTGAAAAGAGTATATTAAATCACCCATTACTCTTGTTTTATGAGTTGTTCTTGTATTTTTAAGTGGTTTTCATTCATATATTTCACTTCTTATCTTTGGTTCATAAATGTTTACTGTGTTCATCAATTTTAAATTTTATAATTACACATGGCACTCTTTCTCCTATATAATGCTTTTGGGCCCTCAACTTCAATTTGTCTAACATTTATAGTAACTATGATTTCTTTATTTGTATTTGCTTAGCCTATATTTGTTTGACCCTGAATTTTCTCTTTTTAGTGTTTTATTTATTTTTATTTTTTTAGTTTGTTTCTTGTGAACAATATCTAGCTGACTGCCTTTTTTTCTATATACTAACCTTACTGTGGGCTAGTTTTATAATTCTAGAGTTGGGACTGAAATTGTTTCTTTTCTTTCTACAGAGAATCCACCTCATAATATACAGGCCAAACATGAGCAATCCATCCTTCACTGTGCTGAGTGCCAGTGGAAGGGAAGTTCAACAGCCAAAGATGAAGTAGAGTAAGATACTGCCATCCCTCAGGCTGTTAAAACACATGCTGAGAGTTTATTTAATCTCAGAGATTCCTAAGTGAATTATCTTTTTCCTCACAGTTCAAAAAGGGCATTGAAGACTAAAGTCAGGCTGATAAAATTATAATATATTCAAGTTCCAATAGCCAGGTCATATTAAGCCTTTAGGACTCAAAACATTTAGAGAACAACCTGCTGGCCAACATGATCAGGTCTGTTTATGGGGCTTACAAAAACTTAGGAACTCCTGTGGGAACGCCTGTTCACATTCTGTCTGGCTCTATCTATATCACAGTGGTTCTTTCACAGTTTGCTTACAGGCCACAAGGGGACTTTAACCAATACACCCAATCCGATAATGTCCAAATTTTAATAAGGGATTAAATGAATCCACGTTTAGTATAATAACTGGCATTCAATTTGATTCTTCTTATTTATATCTGTTACTTTGTTACAATTTTGTTCATCCATCCTTTATCCTTCCTAGTTTCAAAATTCTGTTCTGCATTTTACTTTTGCCCAATCCAAGTTGTACTTCTTTATGATTTCAAATTTAGTTATCCGGATGATTTATTCACTAACAGCTTTTACATCAAAATGAAATGAAATGTTCTGACTACCCCAGAGGTTGATAGGTTGAGGCAGGAGTATCACTTGGACCAGGAGGTTGCAGTAAGCCATGGTTATGCCAAAGTACAACAGCCTGGGCAACAGGGCAAGACCCTGTCTCTAAAAAAAAAAAAAAAAAAAAAAAAAAAATTGCTTTGAGTAATTTACTTTTCTGTTTCATTCTCCTCCAAAATGAAATCTTCAATTAGAATTACTTTACTCTCCTGATTAGCTCTGTCTTTATCCTCTTAATTCTGGGTCAGCATATATTTTTCCGTACATTTTATCTTCTACTTCAGTAATAATTATTTAATTACTTATATTTTAACTACAGTTACAATGTTATCATTTACCTGAAGTTAGTCATAAGTAGTGTAAGACTTCTTGCTAACCACTGTTTGCTTATTGTAACTTTCATATCTTGAAATATCCATAGTGATGCAACTGATACTTGGGTGAGAGTGCATGTGAGTAAATATTTTCTGAATTCTTGCATGCACGTCTAACTATGTAGCATTTTTATGTTGACAGAGAAAAGATATACTGGCTGGATACAGATTTCTTGAATTGCTATCATTATCTCTCAATAGTTTGCAGGTGTCCTTTCATTGTCATTAGTATCCAGTACAGCAGATAAAATGTTTGTCAGTAAAGTTTTCTTCTGCTATGAAGGTTGCTAAGATATCTGGTTATACTGGAAATTCAAAAATATCATTGCTATGTCTAAGAGTAACTCTTTAAAAATAAATTCTTCTTAAATTATTGAGTTTCTTTAATTCAGATTTATTTTAGCTTAAGGAATTTCTTTTATGTTCAATTACAGTCTCTGCAAATGTTTTCTGTTACATTATTCCCATAATTTGCATTCACAATTTTCTTCTTCTGTTCTCTGTATGTATTATATTTTTCTTATGAATTCAATTTCCATATATATTGAAAGCAGAAAGAAAAACACCATTTATATATATTGACTTGATCTTTCTCAATAATATTTTTTCTGAATAGTAACTATTATTTTTCAGTTGATCTACTGACTTTAAAATTTTTAAATTATGGGACTCTTTTGGTTCGGTAAACATTTTTTTCATATGTGTGAGCTTTCTCATTACTTTTTGTTGTTGCTGTTAGTTTTTTCCCAATGAAATTCTCTCTCTTTCATTCAATAAACTTTAAAGAGAGGCTTTTGTTTTGAATGTCCACCTTGAACATACATCTTCATTGCTTGTTAACATGTTTCCTTAATTGAGTTGTAATTATTTTCTTTTCTTAATTATACTTTGAGTTCGGTAAGCCCTGATGCTTTCTGTTAGGATTCCTTTCTCAGTGGCAAGGTGAATGACAAATAAAAGAAGTGGTAGGTTCTTCTCTAGGAAGAAGGTAGAGAAAAAGCTGGTGGATATTTACTGTATTGCTGATGCACGGCAGGAATCTCCCATCCCAAGCTTTCCTTGTGCATGTCAAAAGTTCTCCTCCAAGCAGTGAGACTATAGGCAATCAGCTCACAAGAGCAGTTACCTAGGAGTTCACTGAAGACAGCAAGATATTATAGACCCTCACAAGATAACACTCAACCAACCAATACACGTAGTCCATCTCTGATGGAATTTACTGGCTTCCTGAAGAGCCTTTCAGGCAATCTTGAGATCCTCATTATTTTCCTTGAGTCTAGAAGAAAAGCACAATTTCTCATCTGCTGTAGACCCTACTCTTTCACTCCATATATAGAAAAATGAAGTACCATGTCTGTTCTTTCTCATAAAGATATTGGGAGAAACACTGAGGTCAAATAAACGTTCTAGGCTCTGCCAAATTTTATCACCTATCAAAGACTTTGGGAAGAAGAAAGGATACATATGGCAGTAAATAAAATTTACTATATGTCCAGGCATTTCTATAAAGATTTTTTCTCTGTTTTGTTTTGTTTTTTGAGATAGGGTCTCACTCTGTTGCCCAGTCTAGAGTGTAGTGGCCTGATCAGGGCTCACAGCATCTTAAACTTCTGGGCTCATAGAACTCTCTAACCTCAGCCTTTTGAGTAGCTGGGACTACAGGTGCATACTAGCACACTGAGCTAAGTTTTGTACTTTTTTGTAGAGAAGAGGTTTCACTATGTTTCCTACACTGTTCTCGAACTCTTGAACTCAAGAAATCTGCCCGCCTAGGCCTCCCAAAGTGCTGGGATTACAGGCATGAACTACTGTGCCCAGCAGAGTTTTTTTATTTTTTATTTATTTTTATTTTTTTAAATATATATATTCATGTAATTCTTATAACAACCTTGTACAATATTATTATCCTCATGTTATATGTAAGCAAATCAGTGCATTGAGGCATTACTCACACTGAGGCCAATGTCACACTGCTGGTAAAGTAGAGAATATAAAATTAAACAAAGTCTCAAGCATGATACCAACTGTCATGCTATATTGCTTATTTTGTTATTTTCCTTTCAGTTTATTTTCATCAGAACACAACATAAACAAGACACAAACCTTCTTCACTTATTTGCACATACTTTGTCTTAGACCAGAGGAAAAATAAAAAGGACTTTTGTTAGGACTTGGAAATATAAGCAAGACATAATTCAAATCTTTAAGACCTTTAGTCTAATTGGCTTCATAGAAAGCGAAATCCATATTCAAACATTAATTTCAATGTATACATGTAGACACACAAAGAGACAGATTTATAAATATACAGGAGACATTTCCAAAAGGTTTACAACAGCAGTTTTGTTTACCAAGTTAGCTATTTATTAACTTCAAGTGTGCCAATAGATACTTAAAAATAAGCTGGATCATAGCAATAGTGACTCATATAAATATTATAAACTTTGCTTTGTGCAGTTTCTCAAGCTTCATCGTATTAGCATGTGGGTGGGGCTGAATAATGTTGTTGTTGGAAACTCTGCTCTGTACTGTGGGATGCTTAACAGCATCACTGGATGTTAGTAGCACCCACTGTCCCACATTTTGGTGACAACCAAAAATGTCTCCAGACATTGCCTAATTTCCCCTGAGGAAAAAAAAAATGGCCCTAGTTAAGAACGACTGCTCTAGCATTTTTCCTCTTGGATAACATTCTTTACAGTGACAAAAAAGAAGTTATACACTCATAGATTTTATACGGGAAAAATGGCGATTTTAAATTTTAAAGAATCCAATTGTTAACCTGCCATTGCCAATTCTTATCTCAGACTGCCTTAATGATCATTCTTTAGTGGAAATATCATTTCTGAGAGCTTTTAATTCATGATCCCTACAGGATCATTTATAAGTCTCTCTGTCCCAAGCCACATCAGTCTTGTCTTCTGTTCAATTTCTTGAAATAATATCTGTAATTCATCATGAGAATAATTGCATTCATCCTAGTTCTAGTCTTTCCTCCAGCTGGGATTGAGATGTCTAAGATTCCCTAAGTGGTGGGGCTTCCAACAATAGTTAGACACACTATCCAGGCAAGAAGTCTAGTAGAAAACTTACTCAATAATATTTAATAAGTCACTGGATCTGAGAAGCTGAGCATCTACTGAAATGTAGGCAAAGAAAAACAAAGACTAAGTTCTATGATCCAGTTTTCTCAAAACTCTTACTTTGACATTGATATTTTCTTTGTTGAATATTAACTTGCAACCCTCACTTGGCTCCCTAAGCCTGGCAAATAGCCATATCCCTTTGTTCACTACTGACAAAGAGATTTTCATGTCTAAGACAGGCATTATCAAAGTAGTCACATTTTCGGCACAAATATGCAGAATTTTTACTTCTAGAGTTTGCGTTAAGGTAGATCGTGCTTTGAGTAGTACCTGGCACTTCATAAAATATATAAGTGAAACATCATCATTAAATCTTCCAACTTTTTAATTCTATGCCAATCCCCAGCCTTGTATAAGTTAGCCATTTATCAAAGTTACATAGTGTAAACATAGGTATAAACATCTCCTGAGTTTTGGGAGTGCCACGTATATATACACAAACAGCTTTCTAATTCAGAATGGGCCCTCACCTCTGTTTCACATATTGCAACGGTTCTCTCTGCAGATTTCTAGCACTTGAACCTTACCCTTGCAGGATAGTTTCACATATTGCTTTGTGATGTGATACCTAAGCTCACCCCTGAATGTTCCTACACTTCATATAGGGGAAAGTACTCTGATTTTGCACTAGGGATTATGATGTATCTCAAATTCCTAAGAAAATATTTTAAATAAAAATAACACCCATAACATCCTAACATTCCACAAGTTCTTCTTTTTTGATAAGAGGAGTTACTGCTGCTCTTAATATTTCTACTTATTTTACAATAGCCCAAGTATTACAGTTCTCATGAGCAATAAATCCTCCTCAAAATCTTTATATCCAATGCCAGACAGCATATTTCAAGCTGTGAGCTTTAGTTGTCAAACCCTTGAAAGTAACTTCAGGTCTAAAGTAAGAAAAGCATGTATAATGTCCTTCCATTGCTGGAAAACCAAACATAAAGTTTTTGAATGAGAAAAAAGGCATGTTTCTTGTCAGCTACAAGCACTTAGTGTCCAAAATGATATATGTGCACTTACAATTAGTTCATGTTGTTAATACATATTAAATTATTTTATAATTTTATAACTATATGGTACTTTTTTATTTTAGTAAAAACTTTACAATTAGAAACTGTTTGCAGGTAGAACTGGTTTTCATTCATGCCTGGTTAAGGCAAAAATGTCTCTGATTTTCTCTAATGAAGCTAAATAGTGCCTATTGCCCTTGGATCTAGAGTTTTAGTTCTGGGTGCCTCACATATTAGTTATATTATCTTGGTTAAATTGTTTCTTTTCTCCAGGCTTTAGTTTTCCTATTCATGAAAGAAGGATTATATTTGAAATCTTCTTAAGTTTGTTGCGAAGATTAGATGAGATAATGTATGCCAGTACATTTGCATAATGTCAACACATTTGCATAATGTTGAGCAAAATTCAAAGTGTTTACTACATTAGCTGCTAATAGCATTTCAACATATCTCATCATTCAACTCTAGTAGGAATAGAGGTTCCTCCTGAGGACAAATGCATAAGACTCTGATAATGATCATACCACTTCACACTGTGCCTACACACCTGCCCCCAGACAGATTATAAGAATAGATTCATGGACCACTTAAAGATAAATGTACACTACTAGATACATTCATTTAGGAGGTTGATAGTCTAGACACTGTATTTTTATCAATTTACTACAGAGTCCCGAATTGTCAAATAAAGTAATCTAAAGCATATACCTAGCTTTAGAACCAAATGCAGCCCAACTACTTTCATTCTCCAGGGGAGCTAGAGAGGAATGGTTCTCTGTGTGAACTCGAGGATTTATTTCCCTAGTGCTATACATTTTGACATCTCCCAGGAAGTTTTATGAAGTACCCCTGATTAAATGTAGTTAGAGAAAAGAAGCTTCCTCTTTTAATCCTCCGGTAATCAGCTCTGTAATGGTATAGGGAGAAGTATTTGTACCCTTTTCAATATCCTCACACTGCAATTCTGGCCCAGGAATGAGTTTATTGTCATACCCAAGACTTGCGGGGAGCTCTCTTTCTGCCTTCTATTCATCCTTCCCCATTGGGTGACTTTGTTAATATTAGTGGTGAAAGCCTTTACTGGGCCTGATTTCACTAATAGGCAAGAACTCTATCAACAGGTAAAATGGCAGTGAGGCTTACATATAGTGTATCATTTTACTGTCTTTAATTTCTCGCTTTCATGGGACAAAACACACCCGCCATGGCTTGTTTTGCCAGTTTTGGATGGGCCAAGTACTTTCTTTTTTTTTCTGAAGTAAGGTAAGTGATGTAGCCACCCAGGCAACTCACTAGCCTTGGAGTATGCCCAATAGGATTAGTCTTATCTCACAGTATATAGGGGGACCTGAGCAGATGAATCTAAATTTTCATTTTAAAGTAAAAATTGGGGAGATGGCATTTTAATACCAAGTAAAAGCCATGTTTTCCAAACTAGCTTTGATTATGCTATACCTTTGTACCGGGGAATCCAAACTTAACACATATTTTTTCCTTCTATTAGTCCTTCTTTTACTGGGCATTACATATTTATTAATACAACAAAGTTTTCCAATTTAGCTATTTTCTTTGAGTGCATATCCTGTATTGGAAGAACACTGAAGTAGAGGAGAGTTAAGGAACACCTCAAATTTATTATAGAGAGATAATACTCTGATATCTGAATGGCAGTGATGTAAAGATTTTTCTTCTAGAGAGAGCAGGAGCAAGCAGAGTCTCAACTCAATTGCCAAAGTTTTAGCAGGCTGTGTTAGCAACACATAAGCTCATCAAAAATCCATAAGACAAACATAGCAGGCAAAACATGTCTTGAATTAGGATTTTCTGTTTGCAAAACTCTGCATCAACAGTACACCAAGATTCAGGTCATCCTGCAGGAAGAGTCCATGGTAGATTGATTTAAGAAATCCATGAGTTTGTCAGAGAAATTGGGAGAAGGAATTCACGAAGATTACTAGAAGTCTTCCTACTAAACTAGAATGTGAGCACTTAGAGAGTTTTTAATGACCTTATTCTGCATTCATAGTTTAGATATTTATATTCCTTAGAGTATTGAAATAAAACTTATAATACAACAGTGACAAAAGGACATTTGTCCTAAAAATTATTTTATTGGCCATTTGTTTCACCCAACTTTGGGAATGAATGAGGAGAGGCAGTATCACCCCTGCTAATAAAAAGTCATTCATTCAACAAGAGGCATATCTAGAAGAACCTCACAATATAGTTTCCTTTTGCCTTATGCCATATTGACCCTGAACAATTTCAAGTTGCTTTTTACTCCCAATATTTAAAATGCTAGAGGTCTGCTACATTTATAGCTGGACACAAGCCTTGAATTGTTAACCAGGCATCCCATTCTTATAATTTTCTCATTATACTGTAATTTGTTGTGCATTTGGGAAAATTGTCAGAAATACCACATTAAATGACACTAAACATCTCTCAATGAGGTGAATTATTACATACAGGATAATAGCAAAATATGTATGTGCACATAAGAATTTGCCCAGCAATGAACTTAAAAGTATATGGTAAAAAATGTGTGGTTTTATTTGCAAAAGTTGGTTGTTTAATTATTCAAATTTTGTACAGGAGAAATATATTGACTGAGACTAAGTATCTTTTGAGTCAGACAAACCTTCATTTAAATTCCACTCTGCTTTCTACTGGGTGTTTGACTCAGAAAATTTCTTAATATTTCTGAATTTTTTCTCTTGTACATATAGTTTAAATAAGAGCTCACTGAATTAATTTCAGTGTAAAGAGAAGCTCTATGTAAAATATTGATCACTGTGCATTGTGAAGTATTCAATAAGAGTTTTATGTTATATATATGTGTGTAATTGCACAAAGGTGACAACTAAGTTGTATAATTCAATCATCACTTATTTTAGAGATGGCAACACACTATGTTGCCCATGCTGGAATGTAGTAGCTATTCATAGACACAATCATAGAGCACTCTAGCCTGGAACTCTTGAGCTCAAGCCATCCCACTGCCTCATCCCGCTGAGTAGCAGGTATTACAGGCACACACCATAGCACCAAACAATCATGTTTTTATTTCTAAAATATGTCAAGCACTGTGGAAACTTTAGGGATTAGAAGATAAATGAACATATTGTTTATAAGCTGACGGGAGAGACATGCATTAGGCAAAAAATCATATTAGTCAATGTAAAATTATGGTTGCAATTAGTGATAAGAAAGAAATATATCAGGAGTTTTTATACTAAAGGTAATAAAATTAAATTAATTTTTAAAATAGGCATATTGCTAAAATAGGTCTCTAGTATTTTAATATTTTCCTGAGAGTATAAGAAGTCAATAACATGTTTTTAAAAAGGTGATAATACGATCAGTTGTTTGTTTCAAAATTACCTGTAATCACAGTCTGAGCAGCAGTTGTTGGGAAGACAAGAATAGATTAGGTGAGGCTAAATATCAAACAATTACAATATTCTAGCCTGAAGATGATGGCAGAATGTGGTTGTGAAAACTGAGAGGAGTCAAAATATTTCAGAAAAATTTATGACATAAATTGACTAAACGTGGTAATAAATGAATAAGGATGATGAAGGACAGGAAATGTCAATGGCTCCCAGTTTTTTGACAAGCATAAGGAGATGGATAGTGGTGCCCTTTCAACAGCATCAATAATAATTAACAATGATAATAATGTATTTGGAAAAGTTAAAGGCTGAGCAATCAGTTTTATTCATCCTATCAAGACTAAACGTCTTTCAGAAATGTAACTTATGATTCAAAATGTGTTAGAACATGAAACAGTTGAATGTTGAGGAGGTGAGGAAAATTTTATTGTTTTCAATATTTTCTGATTCTGGAAATTGCAAAGGTCAAAAAGCTGTGGATAGTAGTTCTACTTCAAGATTTTGATGATCAAGATGTAGTTATAGGGATCAGATTTACCTCCCTTCTGAAAAAAATGAAAAATGTCAGGTAATGAGAAGCAATGGCTTTCAAGTCACTGGACTTCAGCCAAGATTAGTGATCCCTGAGAAGTGAGAAATAAACAAAATAAGTTTTGTCAGTATTCAAGCTTATAGGCTTTATAGGGTTTCCAGATGTGGTCCAGGGAAAGTGAACCTAGGCAGAGTCAAATGGGCATCCTGAGTTGAAGAGGCAGACCTGAAAGTACAGAGACCAAGGTAGGTAAACTTTGGGGGAAAGAATACAGAAATGAGAAAAGAGGATAAGGAGAAAATTTCAGAAATCTAGAGAGAGCACCCCTCGAGTGTTCAGCTGTCTATTTGTAAGTCTGTAAGGGTAAGGAATTAAGCCTAAGGAAAGAAGCGCACAAACACATTTGGGGTAAAAGTAATCAGTAAGCATTCTGGGCTAGGAATAATGCCTTTTTCCATCGGTTAGACTGGAAAACTTCATAATACAGTGGCAGGTGGTATTACACAGCAGGACCCGAAAGAATAAAACTGTTTCCAAGAAACAACATCCCAAAACAAAGCTCTAAATTTGTATAATGATTTTAAGTTACCCAGCACTGAACACGGCAAAAAAAAATCACAAAGTCTAGTATACAAGAAAGACTTACAAATAATACAAATAAATGAGAAAATGCAACTCATAATAATAAAAAATGATCAATTAAAAATTACCCAAAATGATAAAGATTTTCAAATTAGCAGATAATGACATTAAAGCAGTTATCATAACTCTATTCACAGCTCAAAAAGTTAAGCAGAGACATAGAAGATATTAAACAAATAAATAAATAAACATTCCAGTGATGGAATTAGAATGTGCAAGAGGAAAAATTCTCTGGGAGAGATTAATTACCTATTAGACATTACAGAAGATATGATTAGTAAACTTAAAGACATCACAATAAAATTTTAAAAATAAAACAAATTAGAAACAAATTTAAAATAAAAATAGAGATCAGTAACTGTGGTACATCTTCAAGTGCTCTAATATGTACATAATAGGAGACTTGAAAGAACAGGAAGAAGTAGAAATGGAAATATATATATGAATAAAAATTCGCTGAAAATTTTGAAATTTAAAAATATATAAATCTATATGTCCAAGGAGCTCAGTAGATGCTGGGCCCAAGGAACATATAAATAATACACTATGAAATATCATAATCAAATTGATCTAAGTTAGTGATAGTGAAAAAAAATCTCAAAATCAATCAGATCACATAGGGAAAATATATGGATGACTGAAAATCTGTAGTCGAAAACAATGCAAGATATCAACTTAGCAGGATCTTTAAAGAACTGAAGGAAAATACGTCCACTAAGAGGGTATATTGATGAAAAATTCCCTAAAATATTGTGGATGAAAAAATTTTTTTCCAATCATGCCAAAGATGCAATAATTTTCACTAGCATGACCTAACTATATGCTTCTTAAAAGAAGTATTAAGCAACATTTTTAAAAATTATTTAAACCTCTTTAATAGATAATTGTCTTTTCAAACAAAAATTAATATATTTGGGGTTTATATCACATGTAAAATTAAAATGTCAACATATTACAAAGGAGGGAAGAAATAAAAGTATAGTATTATACAACACTTACACAATATATAAAATATATCACAACAATCAAATGTAAGATGTTAATGTTACACATATTATATGTATATATAAAATTATACATTATATAATCTTAATTTCATTTATAAAATGTAATATGTATGAAATTTTTTTTTCTTCTTAAAACTTATTTTAATATCCTTCTTCCCTCCCCCACCCCATTGGGAAAAGGCTAAAACAATCTGGATGGGTTTAATTACAAGTTAATACGTACTGTCGTTGTGTAAAGCAAATCAACATTGGGGCAACAAGGGACTATTCTTGGAAACAGTGAAACCCATATTAACAAAATATATCATGGAAAAACCCCACTTAGTGATTTCACTGGCTGCTTGAAAGACAGTCAATGGAAAAGTCAATGTTCTGCATGTTCTCTGGGGTTTGTCCATGCAACGGAAGAAGGTCTTGCCCAGACTCAGCCAAGCCTAGTTAGCTCCAACCAGGCCCTAGACCAAAAGCTAGGGAAGAGGGCATCCTTTCAATAGGATAAGGGCAGAAAGGGCAGATTGACAGATAAAATCCTGCAGCTTCACTTAAAAGCCCACGGGGAAAAAGAGGGCAGGAAGTAGCTGGGAAGGCTTAAAGAAAGATGCAGCATTTTTTTCAACGTTAAAAACAAACTTAAAAAATTAAAAAACAAACAGAAATCAACTGCAAGATCATTGGAGGGGAAGAAAAAAGGAATAGAACTTCATTGTTTTCAGTGAGTTTGAACATGGTCTCGGCTTCATCCATGTCTTCATTATGCAGACACCATTCTCTCAGCACTGCTCAACCTCTGAGAACCTTTACTTAGCAGCTTGAAGGAAATGTTTTTTTAAAAAAGGTACTATATACACACATACATACATGTGCACATGTTTATATGTGCATGTGTATATACATATAAATTGTAATAAAGTAGTTTTAGAAAGCTGGGGGCACCAAGGCCTTTGGGGCTGACTTCCTTGCATTCAGAATTCCACAGGACGATACCTACCCATGAACTTCTCTCCAATTTGAAACACTCCATCTTCCCTTAAGATTGCCTGATACTGAGGAGACTGAGGCAGGTCCACAAAACAAATGAAGGTCCTAGAAAATGTGTCACCAGTGACATTGTTCACATGTGAAAGGAATATTAGAGTCATGGGTTATTTGAGAGTTCTCTACCCTTTCTGACTCCGCTTCCCTGCCCAGACAACTCGCAGGCCGGAATACTACATCTTTAAATATTTCTGGCTAAGCCCTCTCGCCACATATGTCAGTAACATTCCAAGCTGAAGACCACTTGTTCAGGCTCTGGCTTCCTCCCTCTCTACTGAGGAGTGCTCCGCTGTTTCAAGGGCACAGTGGGGCCACCTGTCTCCCATTTCAGCTCCATCTTCAGTTGATCATACATCTCGGAAACTACCAAATTAAAAAAGAAAATAGGTGCCAAAAGAATGTTCATATTAGAAACACCTATTTCTCCTTTTTTTTTTTCTTTTTTTCTGAGACAGAGTCTCACTCTGTCACACGGTCTGGAGTGCAGCGGTGCCATCTCGGCTTACTGCAACCTCCACCTCCTGGGTTCCAGAAATTCTCCTGCCTCAGCCTCCCGGGTAGCTGGGACTAAAGGTGCACGCCACCATGCTGGGCTAATTTTTGTATTTTTAGTAGAGATGGGGTTTCACCATGTTGACCAGACTGGTCTCTAACTACTGACCTCATGATCCACCCACCTCGGCCTCCCAAAGTGCTGGGATTATAGGCGTGAGCCACCACGCCCGGCCTGAAATATCTATTTTTTTGAGATTATTTTTAAAATTCCATTCGATTAATCTTTTAAAGTGAGCTAGACAAAGTGTGTGTGTACATGCACACACAGACACACAGCACCACACACCCACAAAATTCAGAGGCTTAGGGGGAAAGTTGTTTGCTGCCAAAAGATCTAACAGAAGAAAGCTTATGTGCTGATCAAGTTTTAATAACATGGTTAACAAGAAATGTACACCATTTAGCAAGCACACAAAGACTGTGGGTAGGAACTACTGATCCCCGGAGTGTCTGGCTCCCAAGCCCATTTTCTGTCTACCTTTGGCATAGCTTCATAGTTACTACATTCAGAGAATCCAAGAGGACTGCATGGACAGATGAACCTTTATTTTAAAAAATAGCACTTCAAATAAATTAAAAGAGACAACCGTTAAGTGTTCAAATTGCGAAGAAATAGTTGAAAACCTAGAGAGACTTCCAGTTGCAGTCTTCTAACCTTATTCTTTGTCCAATAGCAAAAATCCACACATCTCAGTACTCCACTCAAATTTTTTCCTACTGAGACGAGGGAAGCAATTACAAACAGGAGACCAGACAGAGGAGAAAGCTGCATCTGATTGGAATGAGCATTGCCACGTACTTGCTAATATGGGTTTCACTTTATGACCAAAGGTATTATTTCAAAAATAAAAAAGGGGAGAGGGAAGCTGCGTGCTTTTAAAAATTGAAATTATTTAGGGATAAAACACTAACTCCAGTGCCTTTAACGGGCAATAGCAACTTTTTTCCTCCAAAGTCAAACACTATCCCCAGCTGAGCCTTTGTGCTACAAGCTTTTCAGGAGATGTTACCTAAACTTTATTAAAAGAAAAGAATAAGTTTAAATATAGACACTGGACTAGCCCAGTCTGTATTTTCAAGTCCACATTCTTCATCTGAAGCACTCCATCAGGTACCCCCCTGAGTCTGCATGTTTTCAAGTTCACAGTACATGGAACCAGTTTTTCTTTTACATTTTTTCCTCACTCAGAGCAGCCATACACAGTGGCCATTGATGCCGGAAACTCGGGTGTGGCCTTTTCCTACAAGGCGTGGCAGGAGCTGCCCAGGGTTTCTCCTCAATGAGAATCGATGTTGTCATGCTCTATGGATGGGAAAAAAGCAAGATAATACATTATGTCTTTAAGTGACATATCTCCTCGAAAGCAAACTCTAAAATAACATAACAAAAGTGATATCTAATAAACCAACAAGAGAAAAATAAAATTTAAAACATTTTATCCAATTTTATTTTCATTTAAAATATGAGGACAACGTAGGAAAAGAAAACAACAGATTGGATAAGTAAGAAGTGAAACGTAGATGGTGCATTTAAAATGAAATATAGATAACAAGCACCACATGATTATCTCAATAGATGCAGAAAAGGCCTTCGACAAAATTCAATGGTCCTTCATGCTAAAAACTCTCAATAAACTAGGTATTGATGGGCTGTATCTCAAAATAATAAGAGCTATCTATGACAAACCCACAGCCAATATCAGACTGAATGGGCAAAAACTGGAAGCATTCCCTTTGAAAACCGGCACAAGAGAGGGATGCCCTCTCTCACCACTCCTATTCAACATAGTGTTGGAAGTTCTGGCCAGGGCAATCAGGCAGGAGAAAGAAATAAAGAGTATTCAATTAGGAAAAGCGGAAGTCAAATTGTCCCTGTTTGCAGATGACATGATTGTATATTCAGAAAACCCCATCGTCTCAGCCTAAAATCTCTTTAAGCTGATAAAACAACTTAAGCGAAGTCTCAGGATACAAAATCAATGTGAAAAAATCAAAAGCATTCCTATACAACAATAGCAGACAAACAGAGAGCCAAATCATGAGGGAACTGCCATTCACAATTGCTTCAAAGAGAATAAAATACCTAGGAATCCAACTTACAAGGGATATGAAGGACCTCATCAAGAACTACAAACCATTGCACAATTAAATAAAAGAGAACAACAACAAATGGAAGAACATTCCATGCTCATGGATAGGAAGAATCAATATCGTGAAAATGGCCATACTGCCCAAGGTAATTTATAGATTCAATGCCATCCCCATCAAGCTACCAATGACTTTCTTCACAGAATTGGAGAAAAAAATACTTTAAAGCTTTAAAGTTCATATGGAACCAAAAAAGAGCCCGCATTGCCAAGACAATCCTAAGCCAAAAGAACAAAGATGGAGGCATCACACTACCTGACTTCAAACTATACTACAAGGCTACAGTAACCAAAACAGCGTGGTACTGCTACCAAAACAGAGATATAGACCAATGCAACAGAACAGAGCCCTCAGAAATAATATCACACATCTACAACCATTTGATCTTTGACAAACCTGACAAAAACAAGCAATGGGGAAAGGATTCCCTATTTAATAAATGGTGCTAGGAAAACTGGCTAGCCATATGTAGAAAGCTGAAACTGGATCCCTTCCTTACACCTTATACAAAAATTAATTCAAGATGGATTAAAGACTTAAATGTTAGACCTAAAACCATAAAAACCTTAGAAGAAAACCTAGGCAATACCATTCAGGACATAGGCATGGGCAAGGACTTCATGACTAAAACACCAAAAGCAATGGCAACAGAAGCCAAAATTGACAAATGGGATCTAATTAAACTAAAGAGCTTCTGCACAGCAAAAGAAACTACCGTCAGAATGAACAGGCAATCTACAGAATGGGAGAAAATTTTTACACTCTACCCATCTGACAAAGGGCTAATATCCAGAATCTACAAAGAACTTAAACAAATTTACAAGAAGAAATCAAACAACTCCATCAAAAAGTGAGCTAAGGATATGAACAGACACTTCTCAAAAGAAGACATCAATGCAGTGAACAGACACATGAAAAAATGCTCATCATCACTAGCTATCAGAGAAATGCAAATCAAAAAATCAGGAAACAACAGGTGCTGGAGATGATATGGAGAAATAGGAACATTTTTACACTGTTGGTGGGACTATAAACTAGTTCAACCATTGTGGAAGACAGTGTGGCTATTCCTCAAGGATCTAGAACTAGAAATGCCATTCGACCCAGCCATCCCATTACTGGGTATATACCGAAAGGATTATAAATCATGCTGCTACAAAGACACAGGCACATGTATGTTTATTGTGGCACTATTCACAATAGCAAAGACCTGGAGCCAACCCAAATGTCCATCAATGATAGACTGGATTAAGAAAATGTGGCCCATATACACCATGGAACACTATGCAGCCATAAAATAGGATGAGTTCATGTCCTTTGCAGGGACATGGAAGAAGCTGGAAACCATCATTCTGAGCAAACTATTTCAAGGACAGAAAACCAAACACCGCATGTTCTCACTCATAGCTAGGAATTGAACAATGAGAATACTTGGACACAGGATGGGGAACATCACACACCAGGGCCTGTCGTAGGGTGCAGGGAGGGATAGCATTAGGAGATATACCTAATGTAAATGACAAGTTAATAGGTGCAGCACACCAACATGGCACATGTATACATATGTAACAAACCTGCATGTTGTGCACATGTACCCTAGAACTTAAAGTATAATAAAAAATAAATAAATAAATAAATAAATGAAGTAAAACATAAGTGGTCCAAACCAAAAGGCAGAAATGTTTAGACTGGATGCAAAAAAACAAAACCAAATTACATCCTACTAAAATGAAGAAACTTTAAATATAAAGGTACAAATAGGTTAAATGTAAGGAAATGAAAGAAGATATATCATATTAATATGAGTCTAAAGAAAGCAGGAGTATCTTATTAAAATAAGACAACGTTGATTTTATTTTACCTTTCAATTTCGTTTTGTTTTTGTTTTGTGGTTTTTGTTTTTGTTTTTATAAGGCAGGGTCTTGCTGTGTCACCCAGGCTCAAGCACAGTGGTACAATCACAGCTCACTGGACCTCCCAGACTCAAACAATCCTCCCACCTCAGCCTCCTGAGTAGCTAGTACTACAGGTGCACACCAACACACTCAGCTAATTTTCTCTTCTTTTCTTTTCTTTTCTTTCTTTCTTTCTTTCTTTTTTCTTTCTTTCTTCTTTATTTTTCTTTTCTTTCTCTTTCTTTTTTTTCTTCTCTTTCTCTTTCTTTCCTTCCTTCCCTCCTTCTTTCTCTCTCTTTCCTTTTCTTTCTTTCTTTCATAGAGAAACTTAGCAAACAGAACCAATGAAGTCTACAATGATGCAAGCTTGGTTTAAAATTTAAAAATCTACCAATGCAATTCACCATGTTAACACATTAATAAAAAAATCATCAATTTAACACAGAAAAATCCATTTGGAAAAATCTGTATTTGATTCTTTTCCACAAATTTTGCTATTGGATATCACTTCAAAATTAACAGCAATCCATGCTGCATTTCATATGATAAATTAACAATATGATAATTGACATAATTGTAAAATCTAAAACTATAATTATTTTAGAAAAACTATAGGAGAAATCTTTTGTGACTTTGAGTTAGAGAAAGAATTCTGTGATTTAACACAAGAATCGTAATATATAGATTAATTTGCCCTCCTAAAAATTTTAAATGTCTGCTTTTCTGAAATAATGGTTAAAATCATGAAAGACAAGCCATAGACTGGGAGAAACTATTTGTTACGCATATAACTGATTGAGTCACCATAATACATAAAAGAATTTCAAAAGTAAATTTTAAAAAACAACAATATAAAAATCAACAAAAGTAGCCAGGTGTGGTGGCTCAGGCCTGTAATCCCAGCACTTTGGGAGGCTGAGGCAGGTGGATCACTTAGGTCAGGAGTTTGAGACCAGCCTGGTCAACATGGTGAAACCCTATGTCTACTAAAAATACAAAAAGTAGTCAGGTATGGTGGCATGCGCCTGTAATCCCAGCTACTCGGAAGGCTGAGGCAGAAGAATCACTTGAACCTGGGAGGTGGAGGTTGCAGTGAGCCAAGATCACACCGCTGCACTCCAGCCTGGGTGACAGAGAGAGACTCTATGTCCAAAAAAAAAAAAAAGAAAGAAAAGAAAAAAGAAAAGTTGACAGAAGTTTTGAGCAGATTATTTACCAAAGAAGATATATTAAAATACTTATAATCATTCATTAGTTATTAGAGAACTATAAATTAAAACCACAGTTACATATCACTATCCATGTATTAGAGTGGCTAAGCTAAAAAATGCCAATTATACAAAATGCTGGCAGATCTGTTTGTATTAGCCAAAAGTGAAAACAATCTGATTATCCACCAACAGGTGAATGGATAACCAAACTGTGGTATATCCATGCAATAGGAAACTACGCAGAAGTAGAAGAGAATGACCTCTTTACACATGCTATGACATAGATGAATTTTAAAATAATTCTACTGATTAAAGAAACTAGGCCAAAAAAAAAAAAACACAGAAAAGTACACATTCTGCAAGTCACTTTAAATATATTTCTAAAATATGAAATCTAATCTCTAGTGAGAGAAAGCAGATCAGCGATTGCTTAGGGATATCATGAGCAGAGAACAACAAGCAAGAGGTATTACAAGGGCATAAAGAAAATTTAGGGTAATGGACATGATAATTATGTTGATTTTGTTGATAGTTTTTCATGTATGCATATGTCAAAAATTATCAAACTTTACATTTTAAATATGAGCACTTTATTGCCTGACAAAAAGGCTCTTAAATTTAAGAAACTCTATTTATCAAGAGACATCACAAAGTCAATAAAAAGATGAAGGAAAGAAAACAACAAAAAGCTATAGGCCTTTTTAATTAGTACATTCATCATTAACATAAAAGGTTCCAGCTGGAGGTGCAGAGGTGCATTGTGTCCCACAAGCAAATGGCTCAATCAGCTCTGGGGACTTCTAACCATGTTGTTTTAAGGACTGTCATAAACACCAGTGTTTAATAATGGGCAACTAGAGAAAAGGATGACGGATAAGGAAAATGTCCAGTTAGATATAATAATCTCATTAACTTTTTCTTCTGTGTTCTCACTCCAGAGAATTTATGCTGAAGGTTTAAATCTGCATGTGATGTTCAGAGCTAAAGGTATATTACAATCATGTGTTTGCCAGATGTTGGTCCACCAAGAAGATATATGATGCCCTTTATTTCTCTCAATATCATATGCCATTTTAAATTAAAATATTTATTTAAAGCATAAAATAATATTCTCCTATTAGGAATCATGTAATTTGTAATTAGCAATTAGAATAACAGTTATTATGTGGATTAAAAAGGTATTGAGGATTTAAATTATCGTGAATGTATCTCAAATGCTACCTTGATCACATCAGTGATAATAACCAAGTTACGCGCAACTAAGTAGATCAGAAAAAATTTTAGCTGCTTTTTAAGAATATTTGTTATTAAGAGATACATCATATGCTACCTAATTGTTCTCATATATTTTTATTTTATAATTTGGATACAATACACAGTTATAGTAATGGAAATAAAAATATTTCAGCCAAACAAATAGCAGGATAAGACTATGGATTTGTACATTATCTTGCCAACATTTACATGGAAGATTTTCTCTGTAGACCTTGAATTTACATAATAAATATTCAAATTCTGTGGACTGAGTGTACGTCTAGAAAACATTATAAAAGTCCAAGGCACTTTCTTTTATCTGACAAGTTATGTTAGGTTTCCCCACTGACCTAATTATCCCTTTCCTTTGAATCACAACAGGTCTTATGTAGCAATGTAAGAAAATAGCCAAATGTTCTTGACCCCTCTTCTGAAACTAATCAGCAAAGGACCTCCACAAGCAAGACCATTTCAATAGCCATCTTTAATCTTTCATGAGGCTTCTGACATTCAGTTATGTCTGGATAGCTGCTTCTAGATGGCATGGTTCTTTAAAGCAATCATTTTAGCAAACTTTGTCTATGTACATACAACTGCCTTTTTACACACCAGAAAAAACAAACATGATCTCAGAATTTCATTCTTTGAGAGGAAAAGAATCCTCAAAGAAAGCAATAATTTCAGTATCAAAAACCACAATTACTTTTTCACTAATCTAATAGCAGAGTGGGGCAGAGATATGATAGGGTTGAAAATGACTGAAAAATAAGAGAAATGTGAGAAAACACAGTAATAAAGCAAGGAGGAGGGGAGAAGATGAGAAAAGATTGCTTCATGGAAGAGCTCAGGGAAACAGTGAGAAAAAAAAAGAAAACCAGAAAACCCTTAAGTCTGAAACTGAAGAATTCTCAAGGATGGCCACTCATACAAACTACATGTCCAATAAAACTAACTGTACCTTTCTTAGCTTTTTACTATGCTTCAGTCAAAGTACTCATATAAAGCACATTTCTCCACCTCTGTGGTTACCTATATTCTGAGGTGAATAGTGTTAACATGAAAGTTGTTCTCATACATATTCAGAAAACGTTGAGATTTACTTAGAGATAGTGATACTGACATAATTTCAATATATCATAGGCTATGTCATTTACTCTCCAGAGTGAAAAACAGAAGCTACTCTAAGGAAAAAGAAATTGCTGTTAAAATTAGGTGCTTATAAAATTGTTGGAAGGGCTAAAAAAGCCAGTTCTAGTCTGGGACTCCAGAGTGATTCTAAGAACATCTGAAGTAGTCCACTTCTGAAGCAAGGCTATCCAAGGTGGGCCATAATGCCTCCTCTCCTACCAGAGAAGGATTGGATACCAAAACTGAAACTGACACACAAAACTATAACACATGGAGGGAGCAGTAAGATCAAAGAGCTACTACTTCTTCTAGAAAGCCAAAGAATAAACCCTCAGCCCTGTTGCCCGATAACCATGATATTTCTGAAAAGTAGGTACAGCCAGAGTGAAGGAAGAGGGTCTCACTTGGCTATAATTTTCAGGGCTGATGGACAACATTTAATAGGTGAAATCTAATTCACATTTAGAACCTTAGCTGCAAGGGAATTTGGAAATTTTGGTTTTAAGCATTGTAAAATTTCCAAATGAAGGATAAGTAAAATATAGATTGAGAGACCCAATCATAATATTTTAACACATAAGGTCATATATATATTTTCAAATTTTATGTTTAGCAAAATAATGTAAGTGTCCCATGAGTTGCCTACATATGGCACTGTAAATATGCATATTTCTGTTAAATAGTTAGTTGATTCTGCATTAATATCTATGAACTTTAGGAAGTGAGATGGGATGACAGATGTGGATGACATATAATATCAAGCAATTTCTATTCCACAAACTGTATTTTTGGCATTCCATAACAATACAGGGCTCAGAAAATAACTCAGTCTGTGTGAATTTAAATATAATACCTGCAATCCATTAGCTAAATACAAAACACTGCTTTTTAAAGTTGGTGATTTTAATAATTGAATACATATCCCAAATCTCATATGAAATGTGCTAAATAAAGTGAATGATTTGAAAATATTGAATAAATATTGCATCTTCCTCACATTTGCCTAAGTCTTTACACTCAGAAAGAATGGTATTTTGATAGAAGTACATTTCGTAGGTGCCTGTTTGCATATGGAGAATCTACTAGCGAAACTTTATGTGGATTAATAGCTCCTAATGCACAATAAGATATGGACCCTTAAGGGATTTTCCATTCACACTTCTATTTCTCCATCAAAGAAAATGCAAACCAACACTTTCTTCAATTAGATTCTTTCCATGTACCAATGTAACTCCCCCCCAGAAAAGATGGTATTTTCTCATTACAAATTGACATCGTCACCATCACTGTTTAGCCCCTCAATACCTCTTACGTAGATAACATTATACATTTCTGACTTGTTTTACAACCTCTCTAATTTCCATCTCTATGCTCACAAATTCATCTTAAAATACAGCTCGAAATCTTTCACTTCTGTGTCAACTTTTCACCATTTTCAATGGCTCTGCATGTGTATCTTCCTTTTTTGTTCAATTTCTTGGACTAATTCAGTTCAAATTTCTTAGTTTATTACTTAATATCAACTTTGTTTCCATTATCCTACTTATTTAATATAGAATTTATAAAATGTATTTCATAGCCACCACATCATATCCAATGTATTTCCACTTCCCCACATTTTCTCATATTGCTCTCTACCTAGAATGTCTTTTCTTCTCCAACTCCTCCTACTGGCATGAGTTCATCCTTCATAAATTGGCTCTGGTGTCACTCCACTAGATTTCTTTTCCAATCATCCTTGTGGTTTATTTGTCCTCTGGAATTTTACAGACATATTTTGGAGCTTCTTATGGCATATGCCAGTCTGTTTGTCTAGTAGTTATTTTGTGTCTCTTACTACACTGCAAGCCCTCCATAGTGCCCAGTATAATGCCATATTCTGTGGCACTAACTTGCTATTGATTTAATATACATATTCATAAATTAGTCTGGAGAAAAAACTTTTATCTGCTTATTAAAAACGTGAAAACCACTGAAATTTCAGTCTTTTTTTTTTCTTTTTCTGGCATCCTACAGAGTAGCTTAAAGCCATTTTGCAATTTTCTAACTAAGAAATAAGTCATACATAGGTTTTTTCTTATTACTTCCCATAACTTACTTTGTAGAACTCTGAACTTTGATTACAAATCAGAGTTCAAAGTTTTCAAATTCAGAAGAAAAATTGTACTGGGGTTACATGACAAAATCAATGAACAACCAGATTTAAAACAGCAATTTATAAACTTCACAGTTGTTTGTTTGCGATAATTAACTTTATCTACTTCTTAGAAATGTTTAAATCAGTTGCTATTTTAATATTTAAAAGCTATTTATCAAATTAATTTTTAAGACACAAAAATGTACTTCTTGTGAAAGCTGAAAATAAATAAATAAGTAAACAAACAAGTAAATAAAAAACATTCATCAACAGGTTTTCTTATTTTAATTCAGGAGCACTGATAAAAAATCAAATAGACTCCCAATGCCCACATGTCTATTACTTTACAAATATTACTTGAAACATTATATTTTAAAAACTAATGTAAAATTATACATAATAAACTATATGTGTAATTTTAGTTTTTTGAAGATTATATAAAATAATTTAAATATTTAAAATAATATAAAGCTATTAATATAAGTTGGGGAAAGTCAGATTTATTTTATTGTCACTTACCCAGAATGTTAAAAGCCAGTTTGCATAGAATAATGTTGAACACAAATATAATGTAATTTAAATACCAGGGAAAAGAAAACACTGTAAGTTGCCTCGAATACTTATTTAGGCATTAGGCTGAGACTTAGAAGCCCAACATTATATGCAGGGCAGCACTGCAAATGGGAATTTTTTCAGGTTTTTTAATTTGAAAATTTAAGAATAATATTATTTACATCCTGAATATTTTAAATCAAACTCTCCTCTCTACTTTTGCTTCCTTAAGAAATTCTCCATCCCAGCCATTGCCAGTTTTAATATAGACAGTCATCATTCTCACCCCTCTGACCTAAAGAGCTTATTAATCTACCTCCAGCCTCATCGTTGTCAATTCTCTCTTCTACATTGCATTTAACAGATTATTCAGTATTGCATATATGATAGACATTTCCTTATTTTAAATGTTTTAATAAATGTCTGTATTTATAAAAATAAATTCCAAGTTCATCCTGTACATGACTTAATGATCTCAGTCTTACATACTTTATCCAGGCTCATATTTATCATCCCATCTTTGATTTTCTTTGAGCAGTTCAAAAACTATGTATTCCACCTGATCCGAAATAGCTATTCGAGACTTTCTGTTCTCTGAAAACTTAGAATCACACCGTTGGCCAAAAACAATTAGTTGGTTATAAGTGATCTTTCTCTTAAAGAGTTCATTAACACATTAACAAATGACATGTGGAAAAAAAACCTCAATGTTGTGTAGTGGGACAAAGCATAGTAAAATTTAAATACAAATTCAATCACTTTTATAAGTATATATTGTGAAAATATGAAAGGTCGGGCACAAGTGAGTCTTTAGGATTTCAAGACCAAGAAAAAGTTCACAAAAAAAACTCAGTCTCTAAAGAAGGAAAAGTTGGACTTTGCAGTCATATAAAAAGCCACCACATGTATAAACTCAGGGTTTAACTTCTTGTTTTCAACTTCAGAAATGGTTTTATGTTGTTTGTTTGCTTCATATTGCTTTGCCTTTGTTGTTGAATGTGTTAGTGAAATTGAGAGGAATTAAGGATTTGGCATTGACAGTAAAGGCAGCCTTCTCAGCCCTTGCAGGGGTCAGAATGGGGACAGAAAGGAGAGCAGTTTATAGTTCAAGGTAAGGACAGCAGGGAGGCAATTGGTGCCTCAAAACAGACCTAAAAGTATCTGGTTAAGTGCAAAGTGAAAAGGCAGAAGGAGGCTGCAGCATGGATTGAACCAAGAGCAAATTTGAAAAAAAAAAAAAAAAAAAAAAGGCGGGGGAAGAAAGAAAGAAGGAGGAGGAGGAGGAAAGAGAAACTTCTTAAATTAAATATTGTGGAGAAAGTCGACATTGAAAGTGGAGCGTAAGTCAACCCTGAGTTCTCCTTGATAAAAAAATATATTTATTTTCTGAAAACAAAAACAAAGCCCTCTTCCTGCATTCTTGATTTCACATGAAATTACCTGAAAAATTTTGCAGGCACGGCTTGTCTCTATGGGTATTACAGCTATCTAAAGTACGTCACTTTGAAATAATTCTTTATAAATGTTCTTGTTCATTCAGAAACACTATGATAAAAATAATATAACTCATAAGTAGAAGGATGCCAACTGTTCATGAAAGGTAATTTTTACCTTCCTGTGTGCATGAGCATATGAACAAACTGAATTGAGAGGAGATTGCAAAGAAACAGAAATGGTGTTCCATTTGCTGACTTCTGATGTGTGTTGTTTATAATACATAAAAAGGGTAAGAAGAGAAGTTTCACAACTTCATGAAATTTCATACATGGAATTTCACAGCCGGGAGAATGATGAGGGAAGCAGATGGCATAATCATTTATTAAAAAATCAGCCACTTTCTCATATATTTGATAGCTCTTTCTTCATTCTTTGGGATTTGCATTTTAAATGATTAAGGATACAGTAAGACAGCATGAAACCTCATTAACAAATATATATCTTCCGGCCTCTACCTGAAGGGAAAGTGGTGATTTTTCCACCTCATAGCCCTCAGTTTAAATACCTGCTGATTTGTTTTATCTCTACTTACTTCAAAGTATTTCAGCCACATTAATGCAGCTTTTAACTATAGAAAATTAAGCTTTTAGCTATATCCTAAAACAAACCAGAACATTTTTCATTTATGAAGTTTCTATTGTCTATGGCAATATGTGATATATGAGGTTAACCAAGTGCTTCCCTTGATGCTAACATAAGAGAGGATAAACACATCTCTATGGTTTTTGAAGTTGATTATGAGAACTACATAGCAGATTTGGTTTTAAACAGATGTGGTGTCTTTACTGCTTTGATGTAAGATACTATAGCAATAGTGGTGGTAGACAGTATACATTCTCACTGTACATATAACAAAGCAATGTAATAATTAAGGTTTAATCAGAGCACTCTACTGCGGCTTTCCCAATGACTTTTGAGGCAATAATGACATTATAGATTAGATAGCAAATTGCAACAAAGTTAGGCAACAGCATCATAAAAAGCAATATTGATGTATAAAAGAATTAGGTAAACTTAGTCAATGAAGCATAACACCTTATTCATATTAACCTCCAGCAGGGCCCTCGCAGTCCCAGGCATTGATCCAATCATTTGCTTGCCTAAGTATTTTCCACCTTCTATGCATCACTTACTTCTTCTCTCTAACACCCACTCTGTTCTATAGCAATGCTTTGTGTCCTCTCTTTTACAAGGTAAATACTGAGAAAAAGAAGTGGGAGGCGATTTTCAGCAAAAGACAGTATTAAAGCAGTTAAAGCTGCATGCACATGAAAAGCATTAGAATCTGTGGGCTGTTTTTATACCTGACTCAGTCCTAAGAAGTTAACTAGAGCATGGCAATCCTACCGACTTCACAGAATAGTGGATGTCCTAGGAGCATAAGTTCTTCTAGTTGCTAGTTAGGATCAAGGAGAATACTAGTGTGTGCTTTTGTGGTTGCACACTTGCATTGGTGTTTGTATGTGTGTTTTCTTTTGATGGTTTACTTTATTTTTTATTGTAATGGTGATTACATTCCAATAAAAATTTTTCAACCCTACTTCCATGATAAAAATATATATATTTTATAAGCAATAGTGAGCATTGAAGTCAGTGAAGATAATAATACTTGTCATTCTCAGAAAAGAAAAAAAGAGTATTTAATCTGGATGAATCTGGGAATACGAGAGCAGAGGACTTAGGTGACCTCTATAGATTCCACTGAGAAGTTTTATATCCCAATTCCTGTAAAAATATAAAGAATGATTACTGTGTGTCTCAATACTCTACCCTGTGAGATGATAAATAAGCCTTCAGGAGTTCCAGGAAAGTGATAGAGGGTATTAAGTCAGAGGCTCACTAGGAGACACACTGACAGACACCTAAGATACAAAGCAAATACAATAAAACATACAAAAAAAGTGCTCAGAAATGTTTCCTTAATGTATCAATTTCCTCTAATTCTTCTGTGGCTAGTAACAATTGTCTCCACAGGTTGAAAAAGAGAAAAGTGAGCCAACCCTATTATGTTAAAATATGAAAAATAATCTACTGTAAACTTTTTTAAATGCACTTTATCTGTTAAAAATAAAAATAACTGGCTATTCAAGTGGGTCAACATCTGAATAAAATATAATTATTTTAACAAAAAACATGTTCATATTCAAAAGCAAATTTTTATAAACATTCCACATGCATGTTGATATGATTTAGCTGTGTCCTCACCCAAATCTCATCCTGAATTGTAACTCTCACAATTCCCACATGTCCTGGGAGGAACCCAGTGGGAGGTGATTGAATTATGAGGGCAAGTCTTTCCTGCACTGTTCTCATGATAGTAAATGAGTCTCACGAGATCTTATGGTTTTAAAAAAGTGGAGTTTCCCTGCACAAGCTCTCTTCTCTTGTCTGCCATCATGTGAGATGTGCCTTTCACCTTCTGCTATGATTGTGAGGCCTCCCCAGCCACGTGAAACTGTAAATCCATTAAACCTCTTTCTATTGTGAATTGTCCAGTCTCAGGTACATTATTATCGGCAGTGTGAAAATGGACTAATACAGTAAATTGGTACCAGTAGAGTGAGGTGCTGCTGAAAAGATACCTGAAAACTTTGGGAGGCCAAGGTGGGCAGATCACAAGGTCAGAAGATAGAGACCATCCTTGCTAACATGGTGAAACTCCGTCTCTACTAAAAATACAAAAAAATTACCTGAGCATGGTGGCACACACCTGTAGTCCCAGCTACTCGGGAGTCTGAAGCAGGAGAATCACTTGAACTCGGGAGGTGGAGGTTGCAGTGAGCCGAGATCACAGCACTGCCCTCCAGCCTGGTGACAGGGCGAGACTCCATCTCAATTAAAAAAAAGAGAGCGAAAAGAAAAAAGAAAATGTGGAAGCAACTTTGGAACTGGGTAACAAGCAGAGGTTGGAAAAGTTTGGAGGGCTCAGAAAAGACAGGAAAATGTGGGAAAGTTTGGAACTCCCTAAAGACTTGTTGAATGGTTTTGACCAAATACTGATAATGATATAGACAATGAAATCCAGGCTGAGGTGGTCTCAGATGGAGATGAGGAACTTGTTGGGAACTGCAGCAAAGGTGACTCTTGTTATGTTTTAGCAAAGAGGCTGGTGGCATTTTGACCCTGCCCTAGAGATTTGTGGAACTTTGAACTTGAGAGAGATAATTTAGGGTATCTGGCAGAAGAAATTTCTAAGCAGCAAAGCATTCAAGAGGTGACTTGGGGGCTGTTAAAAGTATTCAGTTTTAAAAAGGAAATAGAGCATAAATGTTTGGAAAGTTTACAGTCTGACAATGTAATAGAAAAGAAAATCCCATTTTCTAAGGAGAAATTCAAGTTGGCTGTACAAATTTTCACATGCAATGAGGAGACAATGTTAATCCCCAAGACAATGGGGGAAATGTCTCCAGGGCATGTCAGAGATCTTTATGGCAGCCCCTCCCATCACAGACCAGGAGGCCAAGGAGGAAAAAGTCATTTTTTGGACTGGACCCAGAATGCCCCTGCTGTGTGCTGCTTAGGGACTTGATGCCCTGCATCCCAGCCACTCCAGCCATGGCTGAAAGGGGCCAACATAGAGCTCAGGCCATGGCTTCAGACAGTGCGAGCTTTCAAGCTTTGGCAGCTTCCACATGGTGTTGAGCCTGCAAGCCGCAGAGGTCAAGAATTGAGGTTTGGGAACGTCTGCCTAGATTTCAGAGGATGTATGGAAATGCCTGGATGCTCAGGCAAAAGTCTGCTGCAGGGGCAGGGCTGTCATGGAGAACCTCTGCTAGGGAAGTGCAGAAGGGAAACGTGGAGGCGGAGTCTCCACACAGAGTCCCTACTGGGACACTGCCTAGCGGAGCTGTGAGAAGAGGGCCACAGTTCTCCAGACCCCAGAATGGTAGATCCACCAACAGCTTGCACCTTGCACTGGAAAAGCCACAGATGCTCAACACCAGCCCATGAAAGCAGCCAGGAGGTAGGCTGTACTCTGCAAAGCCACAGGGGCAGAGATGCCCAAGACCATGTGAACCTACCTCTTGCATCAGCATTACCTGGATATGAGACATGGAGTCAAAAGAGATCATTTTGGAGCTTTAAGATTTGATTCCCCCTCTGGATTTCAGACTTTCATGAGGCCTGTAACCCCTTTGTATTGGCCAATTTCTCACATTTAGAATGGCTATATTTACCCAATCCCTGTACCCCCATCGTATCCAGGAAATAACTAACTTGCTTTTGATTTTACAGGCTCATAAGCAGACGGACTTGCCTTGTCTCAGATAAGACATTGGAATGTGGACTTTTGAGTTACTGCTGAAATGAGTTAAGACTTTTGGGGACTGTTGGGAAGGCATGATTAATTCAGAAATGTGAGAACATGAGATTTGGGAGGGGCCAGGGGCAGAATTACATGGCTTGGCTTTGTTCCCACCCAAACCTCATCTTGAATTGTAATTCTCACCATTCCCACGTGTAATGGAAGGAACCCAGTAAGAGGTGACTGAATTATGGGAGCAGGTGTTTCCTGCACTGTTCTTGTGATAGTGAATGAGTCTCACGAGATCTGATGGTTTTTAAAAAAGGGGAGTTTCCCTGCACAAGCTCTCTTCTCTTGTCTGCCATCATGTGAGACGTGCCTTTCACCTTCTGCCATGATTGTGAGGCCTCCCCAGCCATGTGGAACTGTAAGTCCAATAGACCTCTTTCTTTTGTAAATTGTTTAGTCTTGAGTATGTCTTTATAAGCAGTATGAAAACAAACTAATACACATGTACTAAATAATAGCATTGAATATTTGAAAGAAAACATTAATTCAAGAAGAAAAATATAAACATTTAATTGTGTTTTTTATTAATCATGGAAATCAGTTTCATTCTACAAAACATTTTTCATATCCTTTTCATAAGTTGCTTTGTTGCCAATCAATCCAGGGCTTTTCATAGAAAACATCACAATAAACAGAGATAGTGCTGGCTTTATTTCTAATACTCTCTCTTAATAGTGGATTATACTAGAACAAAATCACCTACTTGCCTTGTGTCATTGGCAAAAGATTTGGTATCCTCAAATTTGTTGTCCTACTAAAAGAAAATCTTTTTTTTATTGAAATATAGATGAACAGGTTACATGTAACTTCCTTTCTGATCAAAATTTTTATATTATTTGATCAGTGGATAGAATTAAATGTATATTTATCTCTGTCTCTGTCTCTGCCTCTCTCTCTCTCATCTTTCATGTTCATGCTCTATCTGCATGACAGACACAGTAAAAACCACCAGCGCTCATTAATTTTTTAAATAATTACCTGTCCTTGAAATTTTTCTCATAGGTGTTTTATCCTCTAGATCTTTCACCTCCAGATGTTAATGCTTGCTGGAGTCCAAAAGTGCATGATCCTGAAAAGATTTTTAAAATAATAATGCACAGAGACAAGAAGATTCAAGGTCGCTTCAAAGTTATAACTCACAAACTATTTAAGTAATTAAAAATGAGAAAATATACCTGAATTAACTAGGAGAACTGAGGAAATTACATAAGTAATTTAATAACATTATCTGACTAATTTAGATATATGAAATTAAAGTATCTTTCCATAAACAGGATCCTCACACCTCCACTTCAACATATTTATTTTCTTTTTTTCTCTCTTCTTCACTTCTGAAATAGAGAACATGTTAGAGGGAACAAAAAGTAGAGTGCATTTAGTACAGGAAAAATATTAATTGCTTGAAAATGCAAAGTGAGGAAAGAAATCAATTGTGAGTAAACAGCACGGAATGAAACCTCTTGACCTTGTCAGATGCTTTATGGGAGAGACCCTTCAATCAGAAATGTGCTGATGCTAAATTATCACAGGATTTGATCTATCTTTTAATAATTGAAAACTCCCACTCCTGGAAGAGAACCAGTTCTCTTAACAGCCACTAATTTTTCAGAGTGGAAATTTAGTACCTGAAACGATTGCAGATTTATCTACTAAGACTTGTATTTATATTATATGACACATCATGTTCAATATTAGGCTCTGATAGTAAATAGCGACATTGTCTTTTGAGATGCACTATCCTGTGATGTTATTATAATTCTTTAAAATGCTGTATATAGTTTAATATATTTAGTATCATTCCTTTAAATACCAAACCATAAACAAAGATAAATGCCATTATCTACAACATCAGTTGTTACATGCTGCATAAAAAGAAGATGCTACATGTTGCGTAAAAAGATGTTACATGTTGCATAAAAAGAAGATTAATTCATCAGGTATTTTTGTACAGACATAAAATAAAGAGAAGAATAGTTAAAATTGTTATTCAAAACTTTCACTTTATTTTATACGTACAATATACTTGTGTTTTAAAAACTGGTACATTACTGTAAGAAAATTTATCAATGTTCATCACAATTATAAATGCACATTCATGTGGTCCAGCAATTCCATGTCTAGGAAATTATCTTCTAGATATAGTCACATATGGACATGTGTCTGAACAAAGTTACTCAATGCAGCATTATTTTTTAAAAACATATTACTTCTGTTGTGGTAAAATATACAAAGTTTATACCTTAACCATTTTAATGTAGTGCAGTGATATTAAATATATTCATCATGTTGTGCAACCACCACCATCGTCCATTCCCATAATTCTTTTCATCCTGTAAAACTGAAACTCTGTTCCCACTAAATAATAACTTCTCTTTCTTCTTTCCCTGCAGCCTCTGACAAATACTATTCTACTTTCTGTCTCTATGATTTAGCCTAATCTATCTACTTCGTATAAGCAGAATTATACAGTATTTGTATTTTTCTGATTGACTTACGTCACTTAATGTCCTGAAGTTTCATTCACATAATAGCATGCATCATAATTTTCTTCTTTGAAAGGTTGAATAGTAGCCCATTATATGTACCTTTCCTATTTTGTTTATCCACTCTCTGTGGACAATTGAATTGCTTCCACATTTTAGCCTTTGCTACTTCTGTGAACATGGGTATACAACTATCTCTCCAAGATCCTGCTTTTAATTATTTTACGTACATACACAAAAGTGGGATTGCTGAATTATATGATAATCCAGCTTTTAATTTCTTGAGGACCTCCATACCGTTGTTATCCACAGCAGCAGCTGTATCATCTTAACATTTTCCCACCAACAGTGCATGAGTGTTCTAGTTGCTCCATATCTTTGCCAACACTTATTATATTTGAAGTTTTATTTTTATTGTTTTCATACACTCCTACTAGATGTGAGGCAGTAGTTATGATTTGCATTTTCCTAGTGATTAGTGAAATTGAGCATCTTTTCATGAGCTTATGAGGCATATGTATATCTTCTTTGGAGAAATGTTAAAGTCTTTGGGTCATTTTTGAATTGGGTTGTTTGGTTTATTTTGTTATCCTCTTGAGGACTTCCCTACATTTTCTGGATATTAAACAGATATGTTATTTACAGATATTTCCTGTCATTCTTTGGATTGCCTTTTTAATCTATTGATAAAGTCCTTTTTCACACACTTTTTAAAAAACTTTTCATGGAGTCACATTTGTCAATTTTTCCTTTTGTTGAGTGTGCCTTTAGTGTCATTTCAATGAAGTAACTGGCAAATCAATTTCATGAAGCTTCTTCCATGTGTTTTCTTCTAAAAGTTCTATAGTTTTAGGACTTACATTTAGGTCTTTAATCCATTTTGAGCTAAGTTTTGTATATATATAATATTAGGCAAGGGTTCAAATTTACTCTTTTTCATGTGAATATTAAATTTTCCCACTACCATTTGTTGAAAAAACTGTTCTTTCTTCATTAAATGGTTTTGCCACCCTTGCCAAAAATCATTTGACCTTATACATGAGGGTATTTTTTCTAGGCTTTCTATTGTATTGCATTGTTCTATATATCTGTCTTTATGACAGTATCACACTGTTTTGATTACTGTAGCTTTGCAGTAAGTTTTGAAATTAGAAAGTGTAAGTCCTACAGCTTTATTCTTCTTTTCCAATATTTTTTGGCTATTTGGGGTCCTTGAGATTCCATAGGAATTCTAGGAAGAGGTTTTGTATTTCCACAAAACAGTCATTAGAGTTTAATAGGGATTTCATTGAATCTGTAGATCACTTTGTGTAGTATTGATATCACTAACAAAAACTTCCAAATTAGAAAGAAGTGAAATTATCCCTATTCACAGATTATGTAACATTGTATATAGAAAATCCTAAAGATTCTACTAAATAAACTATTAAAATTGATTATTGAATTTAGCAACATGGCAGAATAAAATCAATACACAAAAATCAATTACATCTATATACACTAACAATGAACAATCTGAAAGAAAATTATATAAACAATTTCTTTTACAATAGCATCGGAAAGAATAAAATACTTAAGAATTAACATAGCCAAGGAGATAAGAGATATGTAAAATAAAAACTATAAAACATTGCTGAAATAAATTAAAGAAGACATAGATAAATGGAAACGCATCTCATATTCATGGACTGGAAGACTTAATGTTTTTAGGAGGTAAATGTTATCCAAAGCAATCTATTAATACATATTGAATACAGTCCCTATCAAAATCCTAATGTCTTATTTTATCATTTAAAAAAAGCTCATATCCTAAGACTGTTTCTAAATAATAAAAGTATGTAAAGAAAATCTCAAACTGATGACTCATGTGAATATGTAATAAAATTACTCGAGATGATTTTGCTGAGTATTAAATAGCTAGTCTAGAGATACCCAGGGAATGTAAAATGACTTTTACTTGAGGGTTTAATACCTATGATACCTAATTAATAGCCCTTTTCTATTCAGGTATGTGTAGAAACTAGAAGAGAAAAGATAACTGTTACCTGCGCTTGCATATTTACAGCAGCACTAGTTACAACAGCAAACGTATGGAATTAGCATAATGTCCATCAATGGAGAACTGGATAACTGGATAAAGAAAATGTGATGTGTGTATACACAAATCATATACCATGGAATATTGCTCAACAATCAATAAAAGAATGAAATCATGTCTTTTGCAGAAACATGGATGGAACTGGAGGCCATTATCCTAAGTAAAATGACTCAGAAACAGAAAGTCAAATACTGCATGTTTTTACTTATAAACAAGAGCTAAACAAAGGGTACACATGGATATATAGAGAGTATATAGAGTGGAATAATAGACATTGGAGACTACAAAAGATGGGAGGATGGTATCGAGTTGAGGGTTGAAAAATTACCTATGGGGTAGAATGTTCACTCTTCAGGTGACGGGTATACTGAAAGCTCACGCTTCACCACTACATGATATATGCATGTAAGAAATCTGCACTGTACCCCCTAACTCTATAAAAATAAAAAGCACATTTAAGGAAAAATAAATAGGCCAGGCATTGTGGCTCATGCCTGTAATCCCAGCACTATGGAAGGTTAAGCGGGGAGGATCACCTGAGGTCAGGAGCTCGAGATGAGCCTGGCCAACATAGGGAAATCCCTTCTCTACTATAAACGCAAAAATTAGCTGGGCATGGTGGCAGATGCCTGTAATCCCAGCTACTCAGGAGAATGAGGCAGGAGAATCGCCTGAACCCAAGAGGCAGAGGTTGCAGTGAGCCAAGATCATGCCATTGCACTCCAGCCTGGGCAACAAGAGCCAAACTCCATCTCAAAAAATAAATAAAGAAATGAAATGAAATAAATAAACAGTACTATCTCCATTAGTTGAAAGATAGAACAGAAAATAAGAAAATGAATAATTTTATTAAAAAATTAAGAAAAGTATATCTCCATTTATGCATGAAAATTTATGTAATACATTTGTAATATTTATTCAACAGATTAATTTGAGCACTTACTCTCCACTAGGATGCTCAAGATGCTAAAAATACCACGATTAATAAGACAAAGTTCCTGCCCTCAAGGATCTTATTGTGAGATCCAGATTGGTTTGATAAATGCTGCAACTGTCATAATTATCAATAGAGTTTAGTAATTGTGGAGTCTTTATGTCTGGGCTGTGGGAAGTGGTTAGGATTGACTCATAAAGAGTTATTTTCTCATTAAAACGAGAAATCTTACAAGATTTTAAGCAGGAAAGTGACATGATCTGATTTGCTCTTTTTTTTTTTTTTTTTTGAGACGGAGTCTCCCACTGTCGCCCAGCCTGGGGTACAGTGGTGCAATCTCAGCTCACTGCAACCTCCACCTCCCAGGTTCAAGCAATTCTCCTGCCTCAGCCTCCTGAGTAGCTGGGATTACAGGCGCCCGCCACCACACCCAGCTAATTTTTGTATTTTTAGTACAGACGGGGTTTCACCATGTTGGTCAAGCTGGTCTCGAACCCCTGACCTCGTGATCCACCCGCCTCGGCCTCCCAAAGTGCTGGGATTACAGGCGTAAGCCACTGCACCCGGCCCTGATTTGCTCTTTACTTACCCAAAAACCTTCAATGAAAAGAAGAAATAGTGACTTAAAAGAAGTAATGTGTAGAACAATCCTTTGGACCCATGAGAAGAAAATTAAATTGTTGTAGAAGCTGCTTCCAAAACTAATGCCAGTGACACTGGCAACACAGACACTCAGGAAAGTGTTTATTCTTATGTCTATATTTCATAAGATCTACTTCAGGCAACAATTTCACCTGGTGTCTTTCCTGCCAAATTATATGTATTTTCATCATCTAAAACTATTCAGACAAATACCTGTAATCTTAGATCAGTATACTCCCTCAGATAACCTAATATTGTCTTACCTGACGATGTGTTAGAATGTCAAATTCTGACAGAAGAGACAATTTTGAAGTAGAGATAGACCCATATTGTACGATGTATTTTGAAAATAATTTTTCAAACATCTTAAATGACACTTTCTTAATCACTTGAGAAAGTTATAAAATAGTAATAATAATTATTTCATAAGATTTTTAAGAGGCTTAAATAAGGAAAAACATATTATGGAATATAGCATAAGCTCAATAAATTTATTTTCTTTTTTTTTCTCCTTAAATTTGTTAATCATCTTACTGGACTAATTAAACCCCTTATTCCAATCTTTTGATTTCACCCTAGTTATTTGTTTGTTTGTTGTTTTGCTTATTAGTGAGTTGGACAGCCATTGTTCTGGTGCCTTTTTCACTAACTAGACTTGTAACCTACTGTAAATCTCTTCACTTCTTTGCAACTGAAGGTATTCATTTGAAACATAAGCACACTGAAGCTTTTAATCCCTGGGATCCCTTTTTTTTTTCTTTTTTCTGAGACAGAATCTTGCTGTGTCCCTCAAGCTAGATAGGAGGGGTGTGATCTTGGCTCACTGCAATCTCTGCCTCCTGAACTCAAGCGACCCTCCTACCTCAGCCTCCCAAGTAGCTGCGACCACAGGTAGGCACCATCTTGTTCCAACAAAGAATGATTTTTTTCTAAAATAAAATGAGAATTAATAGCATATTAAGCACCAGAACATAAATGAGTGGGAAAAATAAGTATTCATAATAATGTAAAAGAAACTCCAAAGTCTAGAATAGAAATATGTATAGAAGTATTTCAATGCCTGAATGATGGGCTCTAACACGTATAACAAACAGGCAGAAACGGGTCGTTTTAAAGGCAGCATTCAACAGAAGAGTCTATTTACCTGATTTTAACACTACAAACAGAACTGTTAATCAAATAATCAGGTTGGGTTATGATTGCCAGATAATATGAGAAGTCCAGTTAATTTTGAATTTAAGACAAACAAGATATTTTAGTACAAATATGTCCTATGCCATATTTGGTGTATACGTATAGTAAAAGCGTATTTGTCTTTTTAAATCTGAAGTCCAGATTTAATTGAACATCCCATATTTTTAATGTAAATTTAGCAACCCTAACAGAATTCACAAAATACATTATCTATATTTAATAATACATTAAAAATTTTCTAGCTCAAGATTTCATTAAGAAAAATTGGCCGTTATCAGATAATTCATTCATCATTCATTAATTTATTATGTTAAAAGTGTCGCAGAAGTCAGATCTTGTGCTAGGTATTTGGATATTCCATATTTAACAAAAGACTATGGCATACCCTCATATACTTCATACAGATATACACCACAGAGAGAAGTGCCACGAGTAAAAAAAAAAAAAAAGGATTTTTTGTATATCTTGATTGCCTCCAGTTACCCTTTACTGAGACACTGGTGATAACTATTAACATTGATAAATTTTAAATATGTGATTTCCTGAAATTCCACTAAGTATTTTTAGAATTATTGAATATATTCTAAACCAAGAAAACACATTAAAAGTAATTAAGTGGCCAAAATGGTAATATCCTAAATCTCTCTGGAAATTTAGAAACAGGTTCATCTCCTGATTATGGCAACAGCACTGTCACAGATTCTTGCCATTCTGTGTGCCTCATTATATTATAATCCAACCACATTGCAGCCCTTTGTTTTATGGTCTTTATTGTTGACCATAGTTGTTTGTTCCGGATCTTTACTTGTTAACTCTAAGAACCATTGCATTGTACTTAAAAAAAAAAAAAAGAAGAAGAAGAAAAAGAAAACCACATCCTATCTCTGTGACTGTCATTGCAGCACTTTCTGTTCTATGTGTCTACAGAGAACATATTTTCTGTGTCACAGGCCCCTTCTATGAGCTGTGG
Source organism: Pan paniscus (assembly GCF_029289425.2). Lineage (NCBI taxonomy): Eukaryota > Metazoa > Chordata > Mammalia > Primates > Hominidae > Pan > Pan paniscus. The sequence continues at coordinate 69,414,789 of NC_073252.2, read as the reverse complement.
CTCTGGGAAAAAGCTCATAACTCCTTTGGTAGAAAGAATAACCTCTTAATTGGAGTACATTTTGGAAATAGATGTAGTCTTTGCATAGAATTATAGAATTTCTTGTGAAACACCATTAAACTTATCTCTCACTATTCCTCTCCCCCATCTTACTCCCCCACAAAACAAAATAATGCTGGATAGTCAATAACTTTATGTCTAAGATTCTTGGAGTTACAATGCCACAAACTTAAACTGTACTTGTCACCAAACACTTCCAAATAGATTAGAAATGTTACTTATTTTGCTAATCTTGGCAGTGTTCATTTACAAACATAATTAATGGTTCTTTTTTGTTGTTGTTCTTTTTTTTGAGTTGGAGTCTCGCTGTGTCACCCCAGCTGGAGTGCACGACCTCGGCTCACTGCCAGCTCTGCCTCCCGGGTTCACGCCATTCTCCTGCCTCAGCCTCCCAAGTAGCTGGGACTACAGGCACCTGCCACCACGCCAGGCTAACTTTTGGTATTTTTAGTAGAGACGGGGTTTCACTGTGTCAGCTAGGATGGTCTCGAACATACCTCAAATGCAAACAACTAAAGTATGTATGATTATATGTTTAAAAGAGCAAAAGGCTATTGCTTCAACAATTTTCAGACCATTTTGAAAAATATGGTAATAAATAACAACCAAATTTAATTATGTTCTTTCTTACACGTTGATTGAGTTAATATGGTAAAATGGAAAATGGAAATAGCTTGGAATGAAGAGACCATGCCTTTAACTGTAAATAACTGTGAGACATTTAGAAAATTTGTCATGATTTAAAGATAATGAATAATTTTCATGATTTCTGTTTCTCCATCTATTTCAATCAAAGGTGGGAATGGTAGAAGGCAAGGGAAAATAGCGAAGTAGTTTGCAGTATAATCTAGATACTTTTCACCTAAGCCTAAATTCTATATATTACATTCTAGTGATAAATGTCCAGGCTTATTTAAAAAAAAATTCTTTTGGGAATTTATGAGTATGGGCACATTAATATGCTCTGTCTCCAATCCAATTCAAATGGATTCATTAAGTATCTACCAAAGATTGAATGTGTATAAAGTATTAGTCTATGTACAGCATACTTTTCTCATTATTAACTGTAAGTAAACTGTTCTCTATTTTCTTATTTAGACAACTGGAAGGCCATAACATCACCCCCTTAGTAAAGTTCAGTTGTGATTATAAGTGCACAGTCCTAAGAGTGATACACTGAGGAATATTTCAGTGGCAGAAGAATGTAACTTAGACAATCTCCTTCTTAGAGGAGTCTAGAAATTTTTATGGCTTCCACCCCATTCCCTTAAACATCCACAAATAACTTTGAGACCTTGCCACGTAATTAATCTTATCAGCTCTGCAAGATGCTGCTCTTGGAATGATATTTATATAGGCCATAATTATCTTACATATTTTTGGTTCTAGAGCAATTAAAATACTGGAGATAGTGGGAAGGAGCCTAACGCTCTCATGAGTACAACAAAGTTGGGTAAAAGTGAGCTGAAATAGCAGAGAACGTTTTCTGAGATTTGTGAGTATACACAGTCTCATTATCGATTCCTCTTTGCATCATTCTTTCACCTTGACTGTCTTTGGCTTCCTATTTCTTGTTTCTGCAGTCCTCTGATCCTCATGTCAATCATTTGCTCACTTCACACATTCTGATTCTTTGGCTCCCACTTCTGTCTGACCAGCCTCTGTTAACCATCTGCTGCCGTGGAATAAATACTGATTTCTGTCTTTACCTGATGAAAGCTTAAAGCTGCAGGTACTTTAGTATTTCACACGTGCTCTCTTTCGCAGGTACCCTTCTTCAACATCCCAAATGATCAGTCATTTCTGATATAGGTAATAAATGTGTCAACGCTCTTTTTAAAGTGTTACATTTTCATTGCACTCACTATGGTCAGAAGTAATACCTCAATATCTGATATTGAAATTGCTGATTTCGAAAGCCTCCATTCCTCTATCCACACATATGGGGGAATGAAGATAATTGCTGCACGTATGCTGATCTTGTCCTTAGAGCTTTTCACACATCAGGAACAAGGCCACTTTTTCCTTATTAGTGCAGAAAGCACCTGTCCACACATTGTGATTTTTAAAGAGTGTGAAAAGATCTTGTTGCTTCTCCAACAATCTCTTCCCATGCCTGTAATTCCTCTAATTGAGCAAAGCCTTTTGTAAGAGAATGAATAAATGGCTGATATGAGATCATTTCCTAAGAAAAGGATTTAAAATTTGAGAAGAACTAGAAAACACAAAGACACTCAGCAACATGAACCTGAAGAAGAGGGGGGATATAAATGAGATGTTTCATAGAAAGGAAATCTTAATTCGAAAGAAGAAATTTGAGAACAGTAAGAAAATGATATGCTCTTCCATTTGTGATGGCTTTTTTTTTTTTGCTTACCCAGTGTTGTTTCATGCCTCAACACCCTGAACACTGACTCCACTGCCAAAAGCACTCCTTAAATATAATTTAAATAAAATATCAAAGGAATTATACCCAATGATTGATTTATTGATAGAGTGCTCCTCTTTGGCTATACTTGGAATTTTTTTTTTACTTGAGTTGACCTAAAGCATATTTTAGTATTCTTCCAATGCCTAGGATATGTGAACTGTTTCAGAATATGTACATAGGCACTTATAAGGGACAACTGAATAGCACTATTCCAAATGTCCTCAAATTAAAATGATTTATCAAATTCCATGTTAAATTTCTCATTACATTAAGCTTTTATTTAGCAAAAATGTGTATCAGATCATCAGGTTACTACAAAAATCCACTTAAAATAATTTAGTTTTATGTGATAAAATAAATATAAATCTGTGATTAACGTGTGTATTTACCCAACATTAATTAACTGAAAGTTAATAGATTGTTCTTACTAAACATCAATTGATACAAATAAACGTTCAGAATTATATCAATAGCATTGTCAGTTATAAGTTTAGAGAAAGACATAGTAAAATCAATCTCAGGGGAAGCTGGTGAGTCATAAAGGTAGAATAAATTGTTAGAAAGATGATAAATGAGTTTAGCACCAAATGACTAGAGTACTGAGAGATCTACTTTACCAAATGGACAACAAAATAAACAGTAGAAGTCTGATGAGAGCTAAGGTAAATTTAGAAGACATACTATTTGAAACAAAAAGAGTATTATATCCAGACAGAAAATATAACATTTTAATAATAAATAAGTTATATGTATTTATTGTCTCTTGACAGTAGACAATTTGCCAAATCGTTTACAGGGTTCTAGAGCCAGAACTCTGAGTTGCACTTGAAAATTTTCCTACGCAGGATCATATTTAGGAGCAATCTTAGAGTATTAAAACTGAAATTTTACTGTCCCCTAAAAGGTATATTATATATTCCTTTTACATATACATATATGTATCTGGCAATATCAGTGACTATTTTTATATTTCAATGATTGTTTCAACTGCCAAATGTGCAAACGCACTTTAAACATTATCTAAGGCAATACTTTGCTTTGTACCTTATCAGGATAAAGTAGTAACTTTTAAAAAATCTTTTTAAATATTAAACAAAGTAACATATTAAGTAGAGGCTCAAGTGAGTTACTTTTTAATCAATCCTTGATTTATATGTCTTATTAATCTAGTTCAACTCAAATAACCACTTACTGAGGATAGGATCAATGAGAAACACTATGCAAGGTAAAGTGTTCTTGTATTTATTTTGAAACATGAAGGGTAAGAAAATTGTAGATATTGACAGTAAAAACTGAACAAGGCTGAGAGTTTGAGAACGACTAATGTAGACATGTTTAGTTCACTGTCCCTTGAGGTCTCCCTGCATTCTGTTCACACCTTTAAAATTAGGCTGGTAATAAACCATCCCTAAATTATCCTAATGTGTTTGTCATCTCTTTCCACTTGGGACTAATACAATTACCCAAACAGAAACGTGTTTAGGTGGCTGTTCTTCAGTGCCTTAAGCATTCTCTATTTCAGTGCCACAATACCATGCCATTTAAAAAAATAAGTCTCCTTAGGTCAAAGAGCCCCAAGTCAGATCAGAAATCTTCCTCATATAGAGAAGAAAAATATAGCATGTATTTAGGAATAAGAATAATAACATATTATAAATTATTGTAATAAGTTACATATTGCAAAAATGATATTTCAATAAAGTATCTAAGTAGATGTATAGCAGGTTATACTAGGGCTTTAAAAACTATCAGTACTTGTTAGTTTGGATACAATTTTACTAAAAGTAAATGAAATAAATTGCATAAGCTCATATCTTGAAGATAGAAGAATCAGAAATGATGAAAATTTACTAATCTAGCTTCATTTTAATAAAATTGAAAATATCAATGACATATACATTGCTACATAATACATTTTTAGTGAGCATTGTACTTTGATGTTGATTTATTTTTACTGGTGGAAAGACAAAAAATGTACTTTGTTTCTGAAAGAATCTTTACTTAAATATGTATAGTCAAAAAAAACCTGAATTACTTTATAGATGACATATTTTAAAATAATGAAGATGATTAGCTATATAATGGAAGAAGTTTGACAAGAACTCTATTTTCCTATTAGTTTTGTTCTTCTATGTGATGTAATTCTTCTTATGATAGTGCCATTTCTAAATGCTATCTAATTGAATATGCTGACATTTATGAAAAATGCTTATGTTAGTTTTTACTTGCAATGAACTTTCTTTGCATTAGAGTTTAATGAAAGACAGCAGATTAGTTGAACAAGTGACTAGTGTTAAAATGTAACTCTAATAAACATATTTATTGTCTTTTAAATGGACTGTTGCCAGAAATAGTGTACAAATGTGCCTATCTTTATGAATACTCTTAACAGTTTTTACAAGTACTTCTGTAGTTTACTGAGCTACCTCACTTTACAAGAGAATACAGTGATCTTTTTTTTTTTTCTCCCTACAATTTGCAGAGACAACCTGTTTATCTTGGCATCTGACTCACTCCTTCCACTACCCAGATCTTGCATTTTCAATGTAATCTTCTACCCCACCACCTAAAAATAAGAGAGACATTTATTCAACATATAATATGATTTTCACTTTTCCATCTTTACTTATCTTCTTTCTTCTGTCTGAAATACATTTTGCTGACTTCTTTGATACTCAAAGTAAAATCTTCCTTCAAGCACCAATTCAATATTACTTCCACTAAGTATACCTTCTGATCATCTCAGTCGAGTAATTTTTTTCTATTATCTGTTTGTATAGTTCTTTTGTTGTAATATTTACATGCACTGATCTTTTATTTGTACACTTAATAAGTGTGTACCTGACTTAATCTTTACACTGAAGATGTGAAGGAGATCAGAAAGATGAAACGAATTCCATGTACTCAAATGAGAATGGGTAGAGGATTAAGATGAAGGTGTAAATTGGGATAAGTGTTGGCACTGAAGTGTGAAGCTGAAGCACATAACTTCAATTCAGTAAACAAATTTGTCTTTATTTTCAACTATCACAGTATTTTTAAACTAAAGATTAGGAAAGGAGACCATTTCATATGGTGGACCATTTTGTACTACACATGTTGCTCTCCATAATAGTTGGCCCATAGTTGTCATTCAAAACCAGGATGCTAGATTTAACATATGGAAAAACATTGTTTACAAAGCAATTCACTGGAAAGGGCTACTGAATCAATTATTTAAAAATTTAATGAATCTGAATATTTATTACTGAACAATTTAATTGCTATATTTCTCCAACAATAAGAACACATTTCTAAATAAACCAAAACTGAGTTTGAGATTCTTATATGAATATTCTCTCATTCCTTCTATCAGAATCTATTGTAATCACCCCTTCTTTTCACTAGAATAAAATATTTTCAGGCTATTCATCAAAAATACCACAGCATCACACTAATTACACTTGGCAAACATAAAACATAAGTCACTTATAAGTATTAATTTTTTTCCCAAACATCTCTATGAACTAGTATAATATTGTGCAGGTTTTACAGATTGTATTGAAGATCTATTTTTCAAACACTCAATATGTGCATCTGGATCACTGCACCCAATATTGCATCACAAATATTGAAGCACAACTCAGTAGCTATGTTCCAGATATATCCCACTGACATTTTCTATAATGCAAAAAGGGTGACATCTGCTTCCCTTCTTATCCATTTTCATAAGAACATCCCACTTCTCTTTTTTTATATAAACCATCAATACATATTCTAAAATAAGATACAGCCTTCAGATGTAAACTCAAGAGTTCACAGACTGAAAGATCTGCTTCCACACCTGTATGTTTTTGGCAGAAAAATGCTTCATTTGGATAGAGAAAAAAATAGAGTGGGAGCCAGGAACAGTCATATAATGTGCTTTGGCAGCTTTTCTACGCCACCGTATTTTTATTTTTAATCTCTATGGATAATTCACAGAGAAAAAATCTCCTAATGTGTTACTGAAATATGTATTATATTGACAGCCAAAATGAAAACTCACTGTTTTCTTAAATATTTAAAAAGATGAAACTAAGATGTTATGGCATGTTAAAGTATGAAGAAAGAAACATATATTGCAAATTAATATTAAAATATTTTTCACATGCTCTTCAGCTGTAATAAGTACCAGATCTCACAAACATAAACTGTAATGACTAACAAGTTGTGCTGAATAGATTTCAGAGAGAGAGCGAAAGAAAAAAGTATGATTGTATGTATTTCAGGAGATTTCAAACTCTCCTTGATGTTTATTTGTTATTTCCACCTCATTTTTTATATAGTGTTTCAACTAATATTTGTGTTATGTAACCCAGATGTTAAAAAAGGTATTAAAATATGTTGCTTCTACTTTCCTCCCTCTCTCTCTCTTCCCTTCCTCCTTCTTCCTTTCCTTTATTTATTTGAGCATTTCATGAGTATTTCCTATATACTATACCCATGCTAAGTGAAGGGTTTCAAGGCAGAATACGACTTATAATTAAGTGTAGGAAATTGACACTATTAAAGTAGATTTTTTAAAAGATGTATTCAAGTAGAAGTAAGATGATTATACTCATCCAGCTTAATGGATTAACACTCATGCTATCCTGGCCACTGTAGCCTCCATATTAAATAGTGTTCCAGGTTCACTAGTGGCATGTCTTTTTTTTTAATCTAAGGATAGATGGATTTGGTCATAATTTCATAGTCTTTTTCTTTCACAATATGTTTCCTTTTTCTTATTTGTTTGTTTTTCCTTTTGTTTTTTTTTGAGACAGAGTCTCACCCTGTTGCCATGGCTGGAATGCAGGGGTGCAGTCTAGGCTCACTGCAACCTCCACCTCCCAGGCTCAAGTGATTCTCCTGCCTCAGCCTCCAGACTAGCTGGAACTACAGTCACATGCCACCAAACCAGGTTAATTTTTAAATTCTCTACCAGACATAGAGACGGGGTTTCATCATGTTGCCCAGGCTGATCTCCAACCCCTGAGCTCAGGTAATCTGCCTACCTCAGCCTCCCAAAGTGCTGAGATGAGCCTTCTGTCTGAGTCACAGTGTCTGGCCACAGAATGTTTATTTTAACCTTTTTTTGTTTTACATAATATATGAAAATTATGCATTTTTTTCTAATCACCTAATGTAGGGTACACCTGCCAAAGTCATGCATTTTTGTCAAGATTTTGAGAACGTCCATCTCCATCACAAACTTCTCCAGTGATTTCTGGCAGTCTGTAGCTCACCAGAAACCAAGAGCAAACAAATTATTGAGTTGATTGGTTGGAAATTCCAGAAACAATATTCCATAATTACACTCATTTGCTTTATATGACTAATTGCTGCCAATTCCCCTCTTTCTTTAGATAATCCTTCCCCATAAGCCACCGCACCTAGCACTTTTCATGTATATGGTTTGAGCTATCATATTGATGGAAAAAACTAATAAAAATATTTCCAATGGGAAGAAAGTTTCAAAAGCATTGGGATTTGAAGGATTGGATACATTGCACCCTTGTTTTATTTTGTTTTGTTTTGCTTTGCTGTGTTTTTATTATTTTTATTATACATTAAGTTTGGGTGTACATTTGCAGAATGTGCAGTTTTGTTACATAGGTATAAAGGTGCCAGGCTGGTTTGCTGCACCCATCAACCCACCATCTACATTAGGTATTTCTCCTAATGTTACCCCTCCCCTAGCCTCCCACCCACTGACAGGCCCCGGTGTGTGATGTTCCCCTCCCTATGTCCATGTGTTCTCATTGTTCAACTCCCACTTATGAGTGAGAACATGTGGTGTTTGGTTTTCTGTTCTTTTGATAGTTTGCTGAGATTGCTGGTTTCCAGCTTCACCCATGTCCCTGCAAAGGACATGAACTCATCCTTTTTTATGGCTGCATAGTATTCCATGGTGTATATGTGCCACATTTTCTTTATCCAGTCTATCATTGATGGGCATTTGGGTTGGTTCCAAGTCTTTGCTATTGTGAACAGCATAGAACAACCCTTCTTAATTTTATTTTCTCTTTCTTTTTTCTTTCTTTCTTTCTTTCTTTCTTTCTTTCTTTCTTTCCTTCCTTCCTTCCTTCCCTCTTTCCTTCCTTCCTTCTTTCCTTCCTTCTTTCTCTTTCTTTCTTTCTTTCTTTCTTTCTTTTTCTTTCTTTCTGACAGCCTCACACTGTCACCCAGGCTGGAATGCAGTAGTGCAATCTTGGCTCACTGCAACCTCAGCCTCCCAGGTTCAAGCGATTCATTTTTGTATTTTTGGTAGAGGTAAGGTTTCATCATGTTGGCCAGGCTGGTCTCTAACTCCTGACCTCAAATGATCTACCCACCTTAGCCTCCCAGTGTGCTCAGATTACAGGTGTGAGCCACCGTGCCCAGCCCGCATCCTTCTTAAATTCTGCACCAAATAAAAAAACAATGGCATCAATTGAAGAAAAAAGAAAAGTCACCTTCATTCCTGATAGAACTACTGGAGAACTTACATACCTCAATGTGAGAGGCTCCACATGGAAGCCCATAGGTGTAGAACTTGACCAGTTCTTCAGAGGAAGTGTTGGACTCTTCAGAAAAGATGCATCTATCCAGATGTCCAACTCACACTAATTCAACTGTTAAGTGAAAGTGGATATAAATAAGGATTTTTTTTCTATAATGGTGACATTTTCTCTACCCACTTGAGAAATCCAAGCCAATGGCTAGCATTGTAAATGAATTAACACACTTCACCTCAAATCAGAGGAGTAAGACAGGTTGGCAAAAGACCAAAGGAAATCCCCTGTAATGAAAACCAGAAAAATTGAAAAACATTACCCTACCAAAACCCCCAGAAGAAACAACACACATTTCTTCCAGAAAGCACCCTAGATTCAATACCATGTCTTTTATGGTACTATGTTGGTTACCCCCATAAACTCAATGAACTCTTCTAAACCTCTTGCAGCTGACTTGTTTTCCATCTTCATTTTATTATCACAAGAGACCTGGAGGCCATGATTACAGAGGAAATAATTCAAATATTAAATACCGATTATAGTATATAGTAATGCACAGTATCATACATGTTATATGTCAAATGCGAAGAGGAGAAATTTTCTACTAGGTAGTAGACCTTACTTTTTGACTGGCTACATAGCAGCAATTGAGACAATATGAATACATAATGAATAAGTAATATTAAGAAAAATAGAGGGTTTTTAAAAAATCTTTTTAAATGGTGAGGACAGTTTACAAATTAGTGTACTTCAAAGCCAGTATTTTCCCCAAAGCACAGGGCTTTCCCCCACAACTAGATCAACATTAACCCTATCTTTGACAGAAAGAAGGAGACAATCACATATACAACAGCTTTATTATTCCCATGATTATGCAGTTGCAAAAAGACTATTAATAGGAGTAACATCAGCTATTGCAGCATGTATTGCTACTTAAAATAGAGATAGCCTTGTATTATAATGATTAAACAAAGATAGGAGTCAGAACCACAAAACCCTCCAAAATATAAAGCTCTCGATATTAATAATTCAGATTTATAAAAGATAATAAAAATCTGAATTTATATTATAAATTAAATAACATATTTTTATATTTATATTATAAAAGATAAAGATAATGGAATATTTTTCCAAATGATTAAGAACCAGAGAAACTAGGATTCTGAACTTCATTGAGCCCTTCATTGTTAATGTTTATTAATAAAATATTGATGGTAAAATAAGAACCATGCTTGTATAAAACATATATAATGAACTCTAAATATCAAGGCTGACATTTTGGCATATATTCAAACATAGATACATAGGTTTCTTTTGTTTGTTTTTTTTCCCCAGTTTATACTGAAGGCCTAGTAAACATACAAAGAGTAGAATTGAATCTAGGCAGGCGAATTTGACCATTCAGGGCACCCTCTTCTTATAGGTTGCATTGTGTTCTCAAAATTTATATGTTGAAGCTTTAACCCCCACTACTTCAGAATGTGACTGTTTTGGAGATACGGCTTCCAAAGAGATAAAAATTAAATTAAAATGAGCCCCCTGAGTGCTCTACTCCATTCTAACTGGTGTCTTATAAGAAGATATTGGGATACATGAAGAGACAGCAGATAAGCTCTTGCAGAAAAGAAAGACCATGTGAGGACACAAGGAAATGTCAGTCCTCCACAAGCCAAGGAGAGAGGGCTCAGAAGAAACAAAACCTGCCAACACCTTACTTTTGGACTTCCAGCCTCCAAAACTATGAGAAAAAAATTTCTGCTTTAAACTACCCTGTCTGTCGTATTTTGTTATGGTAGCCATAGCAAACGAATACACTATACTTTATTCTTTAGAAACTACACATTGTTTAAAACTGCCTGAAAAGCTGATTTCATGTTATTGAGAGCTTGGCTTCAAAATTACTAGATGTATAAAGGTTGTCATAAGCAAACAGAAATCACATAGGTGCTAAGGATATTTATCACAAAGAACAGCCTTCCTAGTTACAAATTGTAATGCTTTATAATTTGTTTCTCATTTAAAAATTATAATCTCTAAATTTAGAGTAGCTGACATGTCTTTGTTACCAGTAGAGGGTTTCCAGGTTCCTGGCATCTTGAACAAAGAATTGGACAAAATGCACAAAACAAACCAAGGAAAGCAAAAGCAGGTATTTATTGAAAAACAAAGTACACTCCACAGTGTGGGAACAGGCCCAAGCATGGGGGCTTAAGAGCCCTGGTTACAAACAAATTTTCTGGGGTTTCAATACTCTAGAGGTTTCCCATTGGTTACTTACTGTATGCTCTATGTAAATGAGGAGAATGAAGTGAAGTTATGGAGTCATTTACTAGGAATGCGCCCTATGTAAATGGAGAGGATGTTACTTGGCTTGTGTGGTCTATGTAAATGGAGAGGATGAATGTGAAATTACAAAGTGTAAATGGTGTAAATGGAGAGGATAAAATGAAGTTACAAAGCCATTCACATTCTTGTCATTGCTAAAGTGCTTTCATTTTATTTAGTTCTAGGAAGTCAGCGTGGGTCGGCCTTATGTTCCCTGCCTCCAGGCCTATTTCCTCTCTCATCTTTATCATGGGTATCCATAGGTGAAATAGTAACCAAATTTAGGTTTGTCATGGAATTGATGAACTAATTTGAAAGATTTTGTAAAAATTTTGTTCTCACTTAATGACCAATGTGAATAGAACCTCATATTTCTTATTAAAGCAATAATTTTTATTGAGAGGCATCAAAAACTTAATTGATGAACTGATATTTGAAATTACTCCATGAAGTAGGTATTAACCTATTTTTTCTGTGGCTCTGTTTTAATATATGCATTGTATTAGTCTGTTCTCACATTGCTAAAAAGAAAACCTGAGATTGAGTAATTTATAAAGAAAAGAGGTTTAATTGGCTCACAGTTCCACAGGCTGTAAAGGAAGCATGATGCTGACATCTGCTTGGCTTCTGGGGAGGCCTCAGGAAACTTACAATCATGCTGGAAGGCAAAAGGGGAGCAGCACCTCACAAGGCCAGAGAAGGAGCAAGAGAGAGATGGGGTAGTTGTTACCCACTTTTAAACAACCAGATCTCAGGAGAACTCACTCACTATCACAATGACTGTACCAAGTGGGATGATGTTAAACAATTTATGAGAAACCACCGTGATAAATTAATCACCTCCCACCAGGCCCCACCTCCAACATAGAGGATTACAATTCCACATGAGATCTGGGTGGGGACACAGATCCATAGTATGTCATGCATTTAATATTGTAGTATGATATTCACATACTGAACCTTAATATGTTTTCACTGCAGATTCTATGTATTGTATTTGTCAGTGTTTACAATTCACTTAACGTTTTCTTTGGCTACTTAAATTTTCTTAACACAAACCTAACACTGTATCATCAAGAAGAACCCAGTAACTTCAAGTCTTCTCTCTATTCATTAGAAGATTGAGTATGGTATATTTTCCACTGTAGTCTAAGTTATCATTGTGGAGTCTCATTACTGTGTTACATTCCTATTTATTAAATATACCTAAATTGTGAAAGTGTATGCAATTGAACATAAATTGGCACACACGTACACAAATTTATAATTATTTAAGCTGAAATACAAGTTAAAATTAATTTTTGGATAATATAGAATATTAGAAAGAGAAAAAAATTAACTTCAGGTTCTCACCACAAAGACAATATTATATTGGAATCTTTGTTTAGATCAAGAGTATTTTATTTTACATGATCATACTGCATTGACAATTTTATAAATTGTTTTTTCATCAGGTTTTCCTTATTGGTGTTGTTTTTTCATATACTGTATTTGAGTTAAGTTGAAATTGATATATTTAAGTGCTCACATTAAAAATGAAATCTTTGGCTACAGTTATCGCAAAGATAGTGAACTGAGGATTGTTGAAAAGATATTGGGAGAGGCAACCACATAGACTATAACCCATTCATAGATATACATTTATTCTTTTTCAACAAGGTTTTTGAGCAGTTAAAACTATTAAGCAATGATGTTAATTTCATGATTAAAGAGGAGACATGGGAGGGGGTGTGTATGGCACATACTATTTTATTGGGATTGAGTCCATTTCTCTTTATTCCCTTTGGAGAACTGTTCACATTCAGCTGGTGAATAGTGGCCTCTGTTTACTGATACCCTCAACCTGCTCTGTCGAAAGAGTCAGAGTTGCTTGAATAAGCAACCAATGTCTTCACTGTAGTTTGAGAAAATTCTCAACATATTCTCAGGAGAGGCAGTGAGAGCGATGTGTGGTTCTCAAATGTTCAATAACACAGAGGGCTTTTTATATTACTTATGACCCCAGGTGTCACAGGCACATCTTACATTCTGTTGGTTCAAGGTCACTTTGTTTATATCAGGGAATTTATACGCATAGTCTATAAGAATATGTTTTGTTGTTGTTTTTATTTCATTTTTTTTGAGACAGAGTCTCGCTCTGTCACCAGGCTGGAGTGCAGTTGCAGGATCTCAGCTCACTGCAACCTCCACCTCCTGGGTTCAAGTGACTCTCCTGCCTCACCATCCCAAGTAGCTGGGACTACAGGTGCATGCCACCATCTCCAGCTAATTTTTGTATTTTTAGTAGAGACAGGGTTTCACCATGTTGTCCAGGATGATCTCAATCTCCTGACCTCATGATCCAGCCGTCTCGGCCTCCCAAAGTGCTGGGATTTCAGGCGTGAGCCACCACACCCGGCCAGAATATGTTTTTTTTTTTTAAAGAATATTTTTAAACAGTTTGTCAATTGTTCACAAATTATGTTTTATTCAGTTACAACATTGAGGCAGTTTATATCCTGAGCAGGTAACAGGTACTTATTTTTGAGTGAGCTAAACTAACAATGGGGCGATGAGCTTTTCTTACAAACTGACTTTTTTTCCTACTCAATGAATCACAGTAAACAATTCAGGGTAAGATCCTTTAAAATATTTATAACTTACCTATACTGCAGCTGTATTATTAAATAACATCTTTGATCATATGCATACATATATATGTCATTGTGATATATGTATACTTATGAACAGGTATTTAAACACACACACATACTTCATCTTTGTCTATAAAAAGAAAAATAATTTCAGATATTTTAACAAAAAGATATTGAATACAGGGAATTATGTTCTTCCAGAACCCTTAGCAGCACAGGAGGGATAAAAGACATGGAGTCACTTTTGGCCCTGGTGAAGTCAGGAGCATAAGAATCTCATTAGGTAGATACCACGTTTCTGTTGCATGAGCACCAAAGCAGAGTGACAAAATCACAACTATAAACTGCTTTACATCCCAATTGTGAGGTCTTCTCTTTGCTCTATCTGCTACTGCCATAGAAGGATAATACCTCTTCTTCCTTTCTACTTTCAAACTTTCACCCTTATTACTCTCAACTGGTGTATTCTAAACCATAATTCTCCTGGCAAAGGATTCTTGGAAATGTAGGTGCCAGTGTTCTAAAAGAGTTTAAAAGGCTGTCTGTTTGGCCTGTGTTCTGTACATTTTGAATGTACTATGTAACTCAGCTGCAGGTGGTGGCTCACGTCTGTAATTACTTGAGGACAAGAGTTTGAGACCAGCCTAGTCAACATGGTGTAATGCTATCTCTACTAAAAATACAAAAAATTAGCCGGGAGTGGTGGTGTAGTAGTCCCAGCTACTCTAGAGGCTGAGGCATGAGAATTGCTTAAGCCCAGGAGGCAGATGTTGCAGTGAACCAAGATTGCACCACTGCATTCCAGCCTGGGCAACAAAGCAAGACTCTGTCTCAATAAATAAATAAACTGTGTGATACGGTTTGGCTGTGTCCCCTCCCAAATCTCATCTTGAATTGTAACTCCTACAATACCCATGTGTTGTGGGAGGAACCTGGTGAGAGGTAATTTAATCATGGGGGGCAGATCTTTCCCATGCTGTGCTTGTGACAGTGAATAAGTCTCATGAGATCTGATGGTTTTAAAAACGGGAGTTTCCCTGCACAAGCTCTCTCTCTTTGCCCGCCACCATCCACGTAAGATGTAACTCGCTCCTCCTTGCCTTCCACCATGATTGTGTGGCCTCCCCAGCCATGTAGAATTGTATGTTCATTAAACCTATTGCTTTTGTAAATTGCCCAGTCTCAGGTATGTCTTTTTCAGCAGCGTAAAAACAGACTAATACACTATGCAACCCAATATTCAAATAAATAATACAGATATCTACAACAGTAGCAATTTTTATTGTTATTTTCCTGTAAAACATGAACTTGATTTTGGCAGAGATGAGAGAAGAAATGTTGAAGATGCAGCAACTAGAAGCAGTCAGAGAAGGGCATAGTCAAATTTATATATAAAGTTTGGACATGTGTGGAAAGACTAGAGATATCAACCCCACCTGCCTTCTTTTGCTGTTTTGTTTTGTTTTATTACAATAGCTTTAGGGGTACAAATGGTTGTTGTTTACATGGATGAATTATATACTAAAACCAAATTTTAAAATATAGCCAGCTCATTACGTGAATTAAGTTTTATAACAGAATATAGAGAATGAGATATAGGCATATTGAATAAATGAGAAACTGAAATTAACCATGTCTCTAAAACCACCTAGCTCCTAAAATTCATTTTACAAAATCTATCATTAATATGTCCTATCCTGGAAAATAAAGATAGTAATAAAAAGACTTTAATAGATACTTTTTATATCTCAAAAACCCTAATCTTTCCCTGTGGTGGATATATTTCCTATAATCTTAACTAAAATATTTTCATGAGGTCTGAGTGGAAAACTAATCTCTACAATGAGTTTTCTTGCTCTGGTTATAAGAAACTATTTAAAGGAAAAACCAGTAAGTTGTTCATTCTTCTTTTTTGTTTTTTTTGAGACAGAGTCTCACTCTTTCACCCATGCTGGAGTGCAGTGGCAAGGTCTTGGCTCACTGCAGCCCCTGCCTCCTGGGCGCTAGTGATTGTCCCTCCTCAACCTCCGGGTTAGCTGGGACCACAGGCATGTACCACCACACCTGCCTGATTACATTTTGTGTTTTTAGTAGAGACAGGGTTTTGCCATGTTGCCCAAGCTGGTCTCAGGCTCCTAAGTCCAAGCAATCCACCCTCCTCAACCTCCCAATGTGCTGGGATTGTAGATGTGAGCCACCGCACCCAGCCTGTTCCCTTTTATTTAAACTTAAAAATATGTACTAAATAATTATTATTTGTTCAACACTATTTTATATAGTAGAAGTTTAAATCCAAAAGGATGCTTCAAGGAGACTGGATTGTAATTATTGTCTATATGTTTGTCAAGTAGAAGCTAAAAAGAGGGGTTAATTAAAGAATTAAGGCACTGTTTCAGTCTTAAAATTTGGATGATTCAAATTTCTGTTAGGATCACACTATTCCTTTCTTTAGAAGCCCAGGAAATGATTGATCTTCCAGTTTTCTCCCCAAAACCCCTGAAACAAAAATAGTCTTTTTTTCTAAAATCATCTTGGGAAGCAGTGTAGAGAGAAGAGTCAAATTAGCCCTATTGAGGGAATGATGGAGAGGCTCACCTCTGCCATTAAGCTAAGAAGGAGGGGTCAAAGCTGTGTTCCAAGGCCAGATCTGAAACATCTGCCTTCTCCTGTAGCAGAGTGCAGGACATTTGACATGAACAACTAGCAACAAAAATGTCATAGAAAGAATGACTCCCAAACAGATAAGAAGATTCCATACCAGAAATATTTCTGTGTGGACAAACACAACAGATGTCCCCTATACAGACATGCAGCAACCAGTTATAAGAGAGAAGCATGTTATTAAATTGTTTTAAGGGTTTATTACCAAGGCTTAAGTCTTGTCCAAGTCCTTCATGTTGTGCAAAACAACCAGAAATTTTTAAGGACAGGATTCACATGATCTGATTTGTGTTTTAAAAATAAAACTTTAGAGCTAAGTGTAAAATAAAATGGAGTTGAGGAAAAGGGACCATTTAGTAGGTTGATCCAGTATTTTTGATAGTAGGTGATGGTGACTTGGAGTACAGTAGCAGCAAAAAAAAAAAAAAAAAAAAAAAGGGAGAGAACTGAACAAGTTTAACGGGAATTTAGTGGGCAGAAATGATAGAACTTGGAGGACAAACAAGATAAAGGAAAAACTAATTCATTCAGGCTGGGCACAGTGGCTCACGCCTGTAATCCCAGCGCTTTGAGAGGCTGGGGCGGGCGGATCACATGGTCAGGAGATCGTGACCATCTTTGCTAACACGGTGAAACCCCGTCTCTACAAAAAATACAAAAAATTAGCCAGGCGTGGTGGCACACGCCTGTAGTCCCAGCTACTCAGGAGTCTGAGGCAGAAGAATCGCTTGAACCCGGGAGGCGGAGGTTGCAGTGAGCCGAGATCACGTCACTGCACTCCAGCCTGGGCGACAGAATGAGACTCTGTCTCAAAAAAAAAAAAAAAAAAAAAAAAAAAAAAACAAAAAAAGCAAAAACCGAATTCATTCAATTAATACATATTTATTGAATTATTGCAATATTACTGGGCTTGATGCTGCAACAGTGAATACAACAAAAACCCCTGGAATCATAGATTATGTATTCTATGGAAAGGTTATTCTCATTCTTCAGCTACTGGTCCTTGGATTCAATCTAACATTAATCATAAACTTATATTTCAAGACAACTGACAAATCTCTCACAAGCTTGATTCATCATCAGTGAAAGTTTCTAGTCCCCCGAATATTTTTAAAAAAAAGAGAGAGAGAGATGCAGCTCCTGAAGAAAAATGTCCCAAGTTGTTTTTGTTTGTTTGTTTGTTTGTTTGTTTGTTTTTACATGGAGATAGTAGATCAAAGGACACCTACTGAGAACAGAGTTCTAGTCAGTCAAACTGAATGGCTGCTTCAGAACCGTCAAATCTTCCAGGACAAGAATCTTTGCTATCCTTGCCCAGAAAGACCACTGTGATTCTTTCTTCCTGTACCCTAGTCTAAATGGAAGCTTTTATTGCTGTTCTTCTGCGCCATTGTGTTTTGAATGTGTGAAAGTTTGTAAAATTTATCATTTCTCCACAGATTACTGGACTGTGATGAGCTCCATCTGGACTTGAATGAAAGGAATGCTAATCATCCTGGATGTGGATCCGGGCAAGACAGTGTGTTGTCTTCCTCTGGGAACAGGTTGAGTGAGGTTTCCAATTGTGTATAGATAGTTGCATTATGTTAGAGGAGAACATATTTTAAATGTTATGTGTAGGAAGAAAGGCTTTGGGCATCCATAGGAATGGTGGAATATAGCTAATATATTATGCTTTTACCAAAAGAGAGTTCCTACTCCTACTAATAGACAATCTTTTTTTTTTTCTTTAGAAATTATCTATTGCCTATTCTCTGTCCATGTGTTTGTGTGGGATTGATGCCAACTCCAGGTTCCAGGCATGAGAAAATGATCTGAACCTGGCCAGTAAGAGCACGTTCTTCCCAGCCACACTGACTGTTTCATGCATAATCATCAAAAGGAAAGCATAGATAAAAGAGGGAAACGGAAGATTCTTGATTACATTGTTTGAACTCACAGAAATAGTAATGCTAAATCATCTCTAACACTAGCATTTTCAATAAGTATAAGGGCTATGTCTGTCTTGATTACTATATTATTCACATGTAATAAGAAAGTACCTAGAAGATAACAGGAAGATAACTATTTGTTTAATTGAATTAAATCAAATTCAATTTAATATTTTAAGATTTTCCTGGACTGTAAAATATAATTTTGATGAACGGAGAAAAGAGCAAATTGTATCACACAATGAAATGTGTGCTAAATAGCCCTGAATTAATTGGTTTGCCTTTCACTGGACATTTCACCTTAAATCTTACAATTTCTTATCATTTTTATGGTCTCAGCTCGAATTTTGAGCCAAAGTACAAGAGGAAAGGCCTGTATCACACAAGTCCACTAATTTCCTCACAATATTCAGAAGACTTTATTTTCACCATATTAGAGTTTTTTTCTACATCTTAAGTATATTCTTTTATTCGATATATAGTTTATTAGAGAGATACGCTCCATTGTTCTCTCTTTGTTTATAGGCAAAAACTTGGTGAGTAGCTATTTCACAAAGGGAGAACAGGAAAATTAGAAGTTGTGGGTAGGAAGAGAAGGAGTTAAGTTTTGAATATATTGGAATGAGGCATCATGGGATATCTGGGTGGAGGTATCTCTCACATACAGTCTGCAGTTTAAAAGAAAGCTTTGTGTTGGAAATCACATTTCAGAGTTATCATGTTGTAGATGTTAAGTAGTTGTACACAGATCAGTACAAAAGCCCATTCAAGGTGAACATCTAGACTAAGAAATGGAAAATGCAACTGGGACAAAAGAATATTTAAGGGTTACAGGCCAGGCGCAGTGGCTCACACCTGTTATCCCAGCACTTTGGGAGCCCGCGACAGGCAGATCACGAAGTCAAGAAATCAAGACCATCCTGGCCAACATGGTGAAACCCTGTCTCTACTAAGAATACAAAAATTAGCTGGGCGTGGTGGTGTGCACTTGTAGTCCCACTTACTTGAGAGGTTAAGGCAGAAGGATTGCTTGAACATGGGAGGCGGAGGTTTCAGTAAGCTGAGATCATGCCACTGCACTCCAGCCTGGTGACAGAGTGACACTCCGTTTAAAAAATAAATAAATAAATAAAAAGAATATTTAAGGGGTACAAAGAAGAGCACACAGAAAGGTAAACATAACAGCGACAGGACAGAAAATATTTCATGAAGCACAATTAATGTGAACTGAACACAAGTTGAGTAAAATTCATTAACTCTTGTGTTCAATGAACATTTATTAAACCACTACTATGTGTCAGGTACTTTTCTCAATGTTGATGAAACAGGACTGTATGAAACTGGGCGGAAAAAGTCTCTCTTCTCCTAGACCTTATAGTTGCTCAGTCCTCTGCCTGCTATGCACTGGCATTACAGAGGAGCATAGACAAGGATCCCATCAATGGAGCAAGAAGTGTTGTCCCATTTATGCAAAGAATATCCATCCCTAATTCGGGATATTGTAAGAGTTTCCAGGAAGAACATGCTATCACCACATTGACCAGAGTCAAGAGGAAAGATTGATTGAAAATGCCCATTGGATTGAGTGCAGTAATCTTGGAGGCCTCCCTGACATAAGGTAAAAAACTTGCAGAGGGGGTGGTGTGACTGTACTGGGTACCCATGGTAAGGGGATCCCAGGAAAAATCATACTTGTTACCACACCAACTGACCTCAAATATTGGAGGTAGTTGGAGGTGGCATCATGTTCAGAGCAGTCACAGGTAACAGCTGACAAATGGACCCAAACAGAGCTGAAGCACAAAATTTGGCCCTGAATGTAACTTTTCTTCCATATGAGTAACAGTAGCCCAAGACCAGCATTTCAACACCGGTCTAGTTATTCAGTCTCATGCTATAATGGGAAAGGAACATAATGTTGGCCAGCAAAGTCAGTCTGGTCACCAGACTGTTCTGAAACCAGGAGCCTGAGACAGCCACCTGAGGGAGTTTCAGAGCATCTCAGGACATCTGGTAAATGCCACACAGGGAGTTAGTGGTTGCAAAGCTCTCCAAAAGAAAAAAAAGAAAAAATAGGAACCATAACTTGTAAGATTCACAGTGGAAGTTCAGGACATACCGTTGTGATAGTACTGCCAGTGCCAACAAGATTTAAACCTTCAAGGAAGACATTTTTGGTCCCTGAGCAGTGAGCACATGGAGCTCTGACAAGATGGCACTGCTGGCCCTGGCTGGTCTCAGCCACTGAAAGGTGACTTACAAAAATTGAGAATAGCCATCCAAAACACAGGGTACCCAGAGATACTATCCTGGGACAAAGGCCCTGCTTTCAGGGTCCTAGTGTCATACCGCACCACATTGCCCAAATATACTGCTAGCCCTCAAATCCTTGTCTCAGGGTTAGCATCTAAAACAGGGTCATTTAAAATTAAGAAAGTCAATATTTAAATAACCAACATAAATGATTGCTTATCCTGACTGAATTTGGTGCAAATCTCAGTTCCAGCACATGATCTGAAGAAACAGATAAATGATTTAATTTTAAAAGCCTCAATTTCCTTCTCAAGAAAATGAGAGCAATTCCTCATAGACTATTCTAAGGACTTAAAGAGATCCCTTGTGCTAAGTTCCTCATACTGTTCCTGGAGCAAAAGCGTACTTATTAAAAAGCAAGTTTCAGTAATTAACATATTATTCACTGCAAATTTTCATGGTAAAATAAAGTGGATCTTGTCTATCCTTCAATTCTTTCATCAGAATGAGGGAAATATCTCCACATGAAAATATTAGTGAAACATCTTCACATGAAAATATTAAGATTTATTCATAGGAATGAATCTCTGTGTAGGAAACCAAATAACTTAGATGCTAAGAAGACTATATTTTAGATAAAATTGTCAACCCTCCATCAAATAAATAAATCAAAACCCTAGATGCTTGAAAAAATTTGATTATTTACTAACACACTTTTGTAGTTAAAATAAACTGACATATATTCATGCATATCAGTGCTATTTAAAAAAAAAGTGAGCTCAAATATATCCTGGTGAATCAATACCTATTAACCTACCTGTAAAGGACACCTTTTAGCCAAATTTCTTTCATGATTTGAAACTCCCACTGGTGCCAAAAGAACACCTGTGTTTTCATATCATCTTTTCCAGATGTGGAGCAGAGGAGAGAAAGGAGCTTGAGACTTAAAGTTGTCTGAGGTCAAAGATCAAAATATTGAATCAGAATTTTTATTACAATTAATCCACTAAAGGGATGACATAAATAAAAATGCTTATCACACCAGCAGTCATAATTTTTGTGATATGGTTTATCCACTTACCTTGTTTTTATTTTTCTCCATTGTTCTTACCACTACTTGGCAAAACTTATTGCTGTTTATTGTCTGCCTTTCATGCTAGAATATAAGTTCCATCATATCAGATTCTTGCTCTATTTTATTCACTGCTGTATCCTCAGCATGTAGAATAATATCTGGCATATAGTAGGTGCTTAATAAAAAGTTTTTGGGTGAGTTAATTGGGAAAAGGCACACTCCGATAGCAGATATTTGAAAAGAAATCTTGAAAGAGGCAGGACTCAAGCTTAAGTTTACAGGAAGAATGTGATCTCACTAGGCAAACATAAAAGGTTGTTTAAAGCAGAAAAATTTTGCAACATAATAAGTAGTTTGGCTTAATTTTGTATTTGCACTTTGGTGATGTTTTTTCACTCCACTTTGCCTCCAATTTTCCCACATTAACTTGTCATTTAGTATTTACTTAGGGTTGTCTCACCTGTTTATTGCAGCATAACAGAATTCCAGTGAGAATGGCTGACACTGAGTAAATGCTCTTTGGTCGTCTTGTTTTGTCTGTAGCATTAGGTATGGCTCACTGGTGGTATTAATGGAGAAGTTGAAAACAACTGCATAATACATGAATCCAACAAACTGCACCTGAAGTATCAGAACAACATTTCAAACATGTTTATTAAAGTATTAGCACAAAGACTAAAACTCAAAACATAAATTGAATCTGCACTATTATGGACTTACGATACTTATGCAGCTAAACAGAGTCAGCATTACATTAAAAATATGCAGAATGCTTATGGTGATTTCATAGCATGTATCTTAACAGTTGTAATAGCTTCCTGCCTAAGTTCTCTACTTCAAATTTTCCCTAGTTCACTCAGATATACACATTGTTAGAAGATTAATTTTTCTGAAGTAAAGCTGATGTTTGATTACTCCTTTCACACATTTGTTCAACAAATATATAGACCAACTTTAATATGCAAGACAATGCACTAGATACTGGGATACACATAGATATGGCCCTTGTCCTTACAGATTCCAAAAACTTCAGTGATTCTCTATTATCTAGAACAGCATTTTGCATTGATATTTATATGAACTAGAGTAAATATGACCAATGTCAAGCAATGTGGAAAAATTTGGATGCAGTAAATAAGTTTTAAATGTACAATATACCTCTGGATTTTCAAAGGTAAATATAGTATTTAGTATATTCTGAATTTTTGATTCAATAATTTGTGTATATGTGTGCTTATGTGGAGAAGCTTTGGCTATGGCAAAAAAAAAAAGTCACATTCTGCAGAAATGCTTCTTAATTCTGTATATCATGTAATTTCATAAATGTTCTTCTATATATGTATTTGCACAAAGAAATTTCAATAAACACTTGTTGAAGGGTAAAATACCTTACTGTCCCGTGAAAAATAGTGAAAAATTAGACCTTAGATTTTTAAAGATGGTATTGTGGAGATCGTGATGGAATAATTGCAAAACGGCTTACAAGAAATAATAAAGCGCATTCTATTTATCATTCTAGGGTTCATTATTGACAAGTTTACCCTTAACCACCAGTATGTGAAACCTACAATATGAATAACAACAAAAACATTTTGAAAATTGTAAGAAAATATGTATTCCTTAGTGTACCAAAGAAAAGACATCTTGTTCATTTACTTCTATACAAGTAGTATTCAGTACTAATGCATGAATATCAATGTATTAAAAAGTACCTGCACTTTTTCTGTCTACAGCAGAGAAAATAATTCAAAGATTAGAGTCTAATTTTGAAATTAAAATGTGGATAAAGAATAGACAATGATGGGCTGGGGGTGGTGGCTCACGCCTGTAACCCAGCACTTTGGGAGGCCGAGGTGGGCGGATCATGAGGTCAGGAGATCGAGACCATCCTGGCTAACACGGTGAAACTTCGTCTCTACTCAAAATACAAAAAAATTAGCCGGGCGTGGTGGCGGGCGTCTGTAGTCCCAGCTACTCGGGAGGCTGAGGCAGGAGAAAGGCGTGAACCCGGGAGGCGGAGCTTGCAGTGAGCCGAGATCGCGCCACTGCACTCCAGGCTGGGCGACAGCACGAGACTCCGTCTCAAAAATAAGAAAAAAAGAAAGAAAGAAAAAGAATAGACAATGATGGTATAGTGAAATTATTTATTATTTCACTTTCAAGGTAAGATCATTAGAGAAAGGCAATTTGCTATATGTAGGAATTGTGTTTCATTAACAACCTGGAGCAGTGAGGGCTGAAATCACATTCTTAAATACATTAACAAAATTTTTATTGTTTCTCCCAGAGACAGAGTGTTGTGTTTAGTTGTTAGTAGTATTCAGCTTAAGGGCAAATTGCAATGAAAATTTTGTTGAGGTGAACTGAGATCTCAGCTATTTACCATGGCCAAAACGAAATTGATTACACACCTTGAACACTGCCTATACTAAAATAAGTGTTGTTTAGCATAAAACAAATGAGAGAAAATAATATATGTTAGAACATAAAATCAAACTTTTGATGAGTTAAAAATTACATAACATTTAAATGTGTCTTTAACAATGTTCCTTATTAAGAAAACATTCAAGGCCAATGCTTTACCTCTATAATCCCAGCACTTTGGGAGGCCAAGGCAGGAGGATCACTTGAGGCCAGGAGTCTGAGGCCACGTGGGAAAAACTGCGAGGCCTCATCTCTACAAAAAATGTTTAAAGTTAACAGGATGTAGTGGCACATGCCTGTAGTCCCAGTTACTCAGAAGATTCAGACAAGAAGATGGCTTGAGACCAAGAGGTGGAGGCTGCCGTGAGCCATGATCGTGCCACAATACTCCATTCTGGGAAACAGCATGAGACTCAGACTCTAAAAAAAAAGAAAGAGAGAGAAAAAAAGAAAAAATTCAGTGTGAGACCAAGATAAATTCAATAATTTTAAAAACCTCCTAAATCTACCAGAATTCAAGAAGAAATTATCCTTACTAATTTGAGAAATGTAGATTGTGGAATTTCTCATTTATTATATTGGAAACCTTTTATATCTGAGCAAAAAGTAGCATCTTTAAAAACTGCTATTCAACAAACACATTCATTTAGAAATAAAGTCAAAGATTCATAGAAAGTTAAGACTGATACTACTTGCTTATTAAAGGATTGTTTTCACATATTCAATTTATATCTGTAATGACAAAATCATAAAAAGTTAAAGAACTACTTTTACTAGTTTACATCTAGAAGTGGAATAAAATAATAATAGCAATGATCATTAAAATAATGATAATGATTATAATGATGATGATGATATCATGACAAAAACACGTGACAGAATGATAGTATTTAATATTTGCTTGAAATGGAAAATTGCCCTTTAGCTTTTACTATTGGAAAAAAAGATATACACTGAAATAGCTTTATGAGCATCATAATACCACTTATAATAGGAAGCATAAAAATTAGTACATACAATTTGCAGACTTAACATGTCTTGGTTCAAGTGAATCTCTTACTGGGGGTCCTGGTTACTCCAAAAAGGGAGCTCTTTTCCATCCAGTGTCACAAAGCCAATATGCAAAACACAAAGTGAGTGTCAAGCAGTGCAAATTTTATTCAATGGTCATAGAATGGGAGAAGTGGGAGTGTAGCTCACAAATCAACTTCTCAGCTCTTGAGAAGAGGGAATTTACAAATATAGGGTATATTTATAATGATGGGGCTAGGCATTAAGAGGCAGGGGAGAAATATTCATGTTTTTCTTGAAAAGAGAGAGATTTTCTTAGAATTAAGGAACCACCTCTTTTCTGTCCTTTTTGGGTCTCTTCTAGTCATTCTCATGGTAATTGTCAACTGTCATTGTCATTTATCATGGAAAGTGAAATGAAGCTAGAGGTTCTTCAGAGGTCAAGATGCCACTGTGGATTCTGCCAACTTCAGTTGATTTAGTCCTAGGAAGAAACTTAACAGTCTCAGACATGCTAATTATCAGAATGAAGCAGAGTTAAAGCTGAGTAGAAATTTGGCTGTCCCTTAGACACTGCCTTGGGCAACATAGGCAGGGTAGGCGTCCAGCTAAGTCACTTAGGCATTATATGGATCCAGTTAAATCATGTAGGCATTGTATTGAGCAACAAAAGTGGGGTAGGGGTTCAGCTAAGCCATGTAAGCACTACCACGGGTAACAAGCCCACAAGCCTGGCCTCAGCATTCTCATCAATATCATAACAACGGGTAACAAGCCCACAAGCCTGGCCTCAGCATTCTCATCAATATCATAACACAATGTAATTGCACACAGATATAAAGAGAAAGATATACATTAATACATACATTTGAATTAAAGATAACTATTTAAAGACCTTTGCAAGTGCTTCATACTAGGATAGGTCCTTGAAAATTTTTCTTTAGGCCGGGCGCAGTGGCTCACGCCTGTAATCCCAGCAGTTAGGGAGGCCAAGGTGGGCGGATCATGACGTCAGGAGTTTGAGACCAGCCTGACCAACATGGAGAAACCCCTCTCTACCAAAAAATGCAAAAGTTAGCCAGGTGTGGCATCAGGTGCCTGTAATCCCAGCTACTCAGGCTGAGGAGGGAGAATCGTTTGAACCCAGGAGGCGGAGGGTTCAGTGAGCCAAGATCATGCCACTGCACTGCAGCCTGGGCGACAGAGTGAGACTCTGTCTCAAAAAAAAAAAAAAGAGAGAGAGAGAGAAAATATTTCTTTAAGCTTAAGCTTTCCATGTATCAATGTCTTCATTGGATCATCATGATACTTAATATGTACAGAACTTGAAAAATAACACAAACTAATATGCTGAAAATGCCTGGAAGAATTGCTGATATACAAATTTTTTCCCTTCTTTCCTTCTTTTCTCTTGGTTTAATTTTTTTATCTTGTTCTCTTACTACACATAATGTTTTCTAAAAAAGTATGGTTAATATGGATATTTGTCTGGTATCATCCATATTGTTTTCTGAGATTTTTCATAGAATTGGTTTCTCTTCCTGTTATTTGGCATTTGTCTCTGTTATTTCAGTGTCTTATAAAAGTCTGTACAAAAATAACCTTTTAAAAATCTTTTCCTTAAAAAAAAAATGGGTAAGCTAATTAGCCTGCTACGTTGATTGTTTAAAAACGAAAATGTATACAATGTTATTATAAGGCAATCTCAAAAAGTATCTTGCCTATGACTGAAGTTCTAGAACATGGTAATTCTGTCATCAGTATACACAGTGACATGGCATGTGCAAATGGCAGATGTAATACAATCAGATTTTGTGAGGAAAATAAATACTTCTTATGGGCTGGGCACAGTGGCTCATGCCTGTAATCCCAGCACTTTGGGAAACAGGAGGATCACTGGAGACCAGCACAAGGCCAGCCTGCATGACATAGTGAGACCCACTCTCTACAGAAAAAAAAAAAAAAAAATTACCTCGACATGGTGGTGCATGCCTATATTTTCAGCTACTTGGGAGGCTGAGGTGGGAGGATCACTTGAGCACTGGAGTTAGAGGTTGTAAAAAGCCATGATCACAACACACCACTTTATCCCAGGTGACAGACTGAGACCCAGTCTCAATAAATAAATTAATTAATTAATTAAATTTATATCTATATATGTATATATATACACACACAAATACATACATATTTTCTTATTATACATAACTTCATAATTTCTTATGCCACAATATGATTCATAAAATTCAATTAACAAATTATTTATTGAGTATCTACCGTGTACAAATCACTGTTCTAGGTCCTGGGAATTCAAATCCACTTATTTGATTTGATATATCAATTCAATTTCTATAAGTGTAATAGAGACTCTGAGGAATGAAAATAATTTTAATAAATATTTTCTGCACTTGCAATAAAGCAGATTATATTTCTTTTTCTTAAGAAGCTATTAATATATATTGAGCAAAATAGGTTAAAAGTGAAATCAATTTAAAAGTTAATTTTATTACTAATTTCTCACATTTAATATGCAAAATTGCATTGTTTATTGCTGAGAAAATGAAATAGGCAGTATTTTCAAATCCAATTTACCTATAAAATCTTTATCTCAGAGCAACAATTAATGTCTTTTAAAACTAATGTTCTAGAATAAAAATGGAAAGAGAAAGAAAGTATTAGACCAAGAGGAAGAAGATAAAGATGAAGACTGTTATGATGATCCACTTCCACTAAATGAACAGTAAACATATTTTCTCTTCCTTATGATTTCCTTAATAACATTTTCTTTTATCTACCTTACTTGATTATAAGAATACAATGTGTTATGCATCTAGCATACAAAATATGTGTTAATTGTTTATGTTACTCAGTAAGGCTTCCGGTCAACATTAGGCTATTTGTAGTAAAGGTTTTGGGGAGTCAAAAGTTATACATGGATTTTCAATTGCATGAGTCAGCATCCCTAACCCTCTCATTGTTCGAGGGTAAACTATAAGAGGAGACTTTTCAACCACTATCTATCAACTCCTTCCCCACTCTGGCTTCTTGGCTATAAATCATCACTTACCCTTGTTGTATTTGAAGTTGAGCCTGTGTGTGTGTGTATGTATATATATATATATAGTAAAGATTTGGTATGCTTTGTTTGTTGTTTTATATATTAAATAAAGTCTGACAATTTTTTTGTTATTTTCTAATTGGCTCATTGATCTGTCATTACATTTTTCAATGTAAATGTAAAATGGGGCAGTTTTTTTTTTTTTAAGCATATTTCAAGTTTGTATCCTGTTTAGGCTAAAGCGTGACAAAAGCAGCTATTAAAGCTCACCTTAACCTTCTGAGTTCTCTTTTTTCTCTTTGATTTTGGCCTTGTAACTCTTTATTAAGTTATCAGAATTTTGATGTTTATATGAAGTTTTGTTTCTTGTGGTTTTTGTTTTAATATTTAAACTGGCATTCTATTTGTTTTTAACGGAATGATTGGTTTGAATAGATGAGCTTGCCCTAACGACACTTCAGAATCCATTATGTATATTGAATAACAAAATAACAACTTTTAATGATATCAGCAGAAATGTCCTTATACTGAAGTTACGAATAATAGTGAAAGAATTGGAGCAATGCAAACATGCATAAATAGTAACAATTTTCAACTTAGGTATTTGATTGTATGAGTGTAAAAGAAAATATTATTCTAGCAGAAAGACTATTTAAGACTATTGCAAATGAGTATTGTAATAAAAGATAAGGCTCGACTCCAAATACAACAAGGGTAAGTGATGATTTATAGCCAAGAAGCCAGAGTTGGGAAGGGGTTGGTAGATAGAAAATTAACAAGAAGAAACATCAAGGTATGAGAATTCTTGCCAAAACAACTTGAATAATTTTTGCTTTAGGCAGGTGAGTGTGATCAGATGTCAAGAGTGGGAAATAAGAAATTCAATTAGATTTTGAGAGTGATCAAGTGTAGAAGATTCTTTCTAAACTAACTTAGCAGGATTCTTGCTAAGACTGGGCTACGAGCCCAGCAGGGATGAGGGCCAAGGTTGAGGCCTAGTCAAAAAGAAGACTCAAAAGAACCTGACTAAGCTTTAGACACGGATTCTTTTTCATTGATATATTATGGAATTGTTAAACTTTCGTTTTCAAGTAATTTTATTATGCATGGTATTTATTCTTTTATCATGAAATATAACTTGAGCACCTATCATGTTCTAGTTATACTTTTAGGAAAAGTGGAATCCAATGGCTGAAAAATGACAGATAGTTTTCTTGGTCTAGTAGAGAAAACATTCAATTAACAAAGAAGCAAAAAATTAATAATTTTAAATAATAATCAGCTTATGAAGAAAATGTATTCATGAAAGAAAAAGTTTAGAAAGGGTGGTCTGGGAAGGATTTTCTTTTTTTTTTTTTTAATTATAATTTAAGTTTTAGGGTACATGTGCACAATGTGCAGGTTTGTTACGTATGTATATATGTGCCATGTTGGTGTGCTGCACCCATTAACTGGTCATTTAACATTAGGTGTATCTCCTAGTGCTATCCCTCCCCCCTTCCCCCACCCCACAACAGGCCCCAGTGTGTGATGTTCCCCTTCCTGTGTCCATGTGTTCTCACTGTTCAATTCCCACCTATGAGTGAGAACATGTGGTGTTTGGTTTTTTGTCCTTGTGATAGTTTGCTGAGAATGATGGTTTCCAGCTTCATCCATGCCCCTACAAAGGACATGAACTTATCCTTTTTTATGGCCGCATAGTATTCCATGGTGTATATGTGCCACATTTTCTTAATCCAGTCTATCGTTGTTGGACATTTCTAACAAGATAACATTTGAGTCAAAATTTAATGACTGAGAAGTCAGACTTAAAGAATGGGGAGATAGCATCCTGAGTAGAGGTAGCCTACAGAAATCCCCAAAGCAGGAACAAATCTGGATATACCCGCTAAATGAACTCCCAGCTTCTACTCTGCTTACTGCCAGTCTATTTTTTATGAACAGCCCGACTGATCTCCCCAAAACATAGATCACACCTTGTCACTTCTCTGCTCATGACTTTGCAATGACTTCTGGCCTCACTCAGGCTCAAATGTATCATGTGTACTGTGTTCTACATGATCTGTTCATTTCTTCATTCTCTGCTTTTTCATGCCAGCCTTTTGGATCCCAACTACTTCCATTCTCATCATTTTTCATTCAGCTGCAGCCATACTGGCCTGTTTGCTGCTATTTGAAAACACCACACATGCTCCATTCAGGACCATTACACTTACTTCTTCCTCCTTCCTCAAATGCTTTCATAAATGGCTCACTTAATTTTGGTCCCTGCTCAAATGTCACTTTAGCAAAGAGATTTTTGCAAATAATCCTTAATTTAAATGGCATCCTTCCAACTTATTCTCAAGTTGCTTGCCCTGTTCATTCTTCTCCATTGAACTTATAAACTCCCAGTATTATATCTAGTAGTCTCATCTTATCCACACATTTCCTTTCCATGGTTTCAGTTGCCATCAGTCAACTGGGGGTCCAAATATAGGTAAGTACAGTATAATAAGATATTCTGAGAGAGAGAGAGGGAGAGAGACCACATTCACATTACTTTTATTATAGTATATTGCTATATTGCTATTAATGTTCTATTTTATTCTTAGTGTCTGTTTATCTCTTTGGTATAGATTGAATATTTGTCCCCAGCCAAATCTCACATTGAAATGTAATCCCCAATGTTGGAGGTGGGGCCAGGTGAGAGATGTCTGGGTCATGGGTTTGGATCCCTCATAGTTAGGTGCAGTCCTTGCCACAGCAAGTGAGTTTTGCAAGATCTGGTTGTTTAAAAGTGTATGGCACCTCCCCACCCACTCTCTCTCTTGCTCCTGCTCTGGCCATGTGACGTGCCTACTCTTCACTTTATCTTCCACCTTCTGCCATGAATATCAGCTAACTGAGGCCTCCTCAGACACTGAGCAGATGCTGGCTCCATGCTTGTACAGCCTGCAGAAACATGAGCTAATTTTGTTTATAAATTACCAAGTCTCAGATGTTTCTTTACAGCAATGCAAGAATGGCCTAACTCTTACTGTGCCTAACTTATAAATTGAACTTTATTATAGGTGTGTATGTATAGGAAAATACATAACATATGTAGGTTTCAGTACGGTCTGCAGTTTCCGACATCTACTGAGGAATTTGGAACAGATGCCCTTTGGATAGGGGGTCTACTGTATACTTATTTGTTATTTATTTTCACTTACTTTGCTGCCTCCAAGAGTGTAAGCTCCAGGGAATCAGGGATTTCCTAGTTGTATTTAAAAATGGTATCCTCAGCACTCAAAAGAGCTTATAAAAGACAGTGGGTATTGAAAATTTGTTTCTTGACTGAATTATCATTCTGAGCTATGTATTATTGTAATATTCATTGGACTGATGAGAAAACTATGATTCACAGAATTTATGTCTTAGCAAAAGCTGCTTAGCTGGTAAGACATAAACCTGCTTATGTTATTTTACAAATGATTTTTCATTTCTTGGTAAAACACATTTGAGAATTATGGATAACAGTGTAACATTTATTTTTTAAATAAAAATTGTAATAATCACATCTTTAAAATAAAAAAATATACTTTTTAAAAAGAAGTCCTATAATGGATAAAGAATAAACATCTCTTAGTTAAATATAATTGTAGAAAATGTTAGAAAATTTGAGAGAAAAAATTTCCACTGTGCATATCATGTTTCTTAGGTAATGGTTGGCTTGCAAGATGATTCTCCAGGAAAATGTTTTATAATTCAAAGCCCATTCTCCTTGGTGGAAAAACTCAGACACAAGAATTCAAAATTATTGCAAATGCTGCAGTATCAAATGCTAACAATTATAATAAAAGAGGTTTAATTTGTTTGTAATGGTTTTAAAAGATGAGCTATCATATATTGTATCTCCTTTATCTGACTTTCACTAAAAAGTCAGATAAAGGAAAAAGATATAAAGAAAAAAAGTTTGGTATTCATAGACTGTGTAATCCATATATACAAATCTGGAAATAGGTGGTCCAATTCAAACCAGTAACTGTCAGATAAAGGGTATAGATTTCATTCCTCATCCTCTGATCTAAGGATTTCCATATTTTGATCTTATAAAAGCTTTCATGTGTTTTGGAAGTTGCATATTTGCTAATGGTAGAGGTTAGGACTGAAAGCATTTAGAAATGAACCATCTTAATTGAAAGTAAGACAAATGTAGATGCATTATAAAATAATTATTTTTAAAGCTTTCAGATGAATATGAGAAATTAGAGATAAAAAAGCAGGTAGAATGATTACTTGATGAATTGGCGTATTGTGTTTTGAAAGGAAGGCAAATACTAAGCAACAAGGACAATTGTGAGACTATATAATTAAGCCTTTCCATGAAAGAAAAAAAATTCCTCTTCTTACCCATAGTTTGAGGCTGTCTTTAGCATAAAAGATAAGGTTGCAATTAGAGGGAAGCACAGCACAAGTACCAAATTATGTTTATTGGAGGATAAAAGATTCACATGTAAGTATATTTTGTGTTGTTAAAATGAAAATTACATCAACTGGCTTTGATAGAACATAATAGAACACTTTTGCTATGATGATATATTTTCTTTTTAAATGGCCTTAACTGAAGAAGCTGTAGAAGTGAGTTATATTTAGCAATTCCTTTAGCCACTGTCAGTTAGGATCTTAAGGAATTATGTGAACTTAAATACAAATGATATGACTTTTAGAAAATGTTATAGCAGAAGATATTTAAATAAAATGTAAAATAGGATTTAAAGTCAGGAATATGTATGCCAGTGAAATGAACAATTAACTTTGTTACATAAATCATAAATCTTATAATGTACTTCTTATATTTATTATAACAAATTATGAAGTAAGCTATTGTATTATATTGTCTGATTAAATTTTGAAGGTAAAGTACTTTCTTTTGCATTCCTCCTGCTTCTTTTGGAAGACAGCAAGAATAGTTCATTTTTAAAAGCGCATTAAATGTTTATGTCAACTGACCTATCATTCAGTGTAATAAAGAAAGAAATTTATCAGGCTTAACTTTGAAATATTTGTATGTAAATTTTCCACAGCAAATATGCAGAGCCAGGCTGACTTCAGGCCCTCAACATACCTTTGTGCTACTTTCCCTAGTTGTGTACGCTTAGATAATTCAATTTAATGTTATTAATAAATTGAATAAAAAGAGAATCAGAAGGATAAATATTTGTGCATATACACTCACATGGAAACAAAAACATGCACATGTACTCAGGTGCGTGTGCACACACACCCACATGGTGAAGAAGTAAAATAACATCCACTTTGTTCTGTGAATTCATAGGTACTTCTATTCAATTCTTTAACTCAAGCCTTGCCAATATATGGCAGGGTATAGAAATATGTGAGGAACTTGAAGCAGGATCTACAATGACGGGACAATAAATTATTTTTTTAAAAATTACTAATATGGAGGAATCAAGTGAGAGTTCGATTTCTAAAAAAAAAGACAACTGCTGTTCTCTTTAAGGCTTGGAAACATCTGAAATAATATGAAAAGATGAATGCTCCTTA
Source organism: Pan paniscus (assembly GCF_029289425.2). Classification (NCBI taxonomy): domain Eukaryota; kingdom Metazoa; phylum Chordata; class Mammalia; order Primates; family Hominidae; genus Pan; species Pan paniscus. The sequence goes on along the minus strand of NC_073252.2, from coordinate 69,380,901 downwards.
CAATTGTCTGGAGAAGTAATCAATTTGTAGAAGAATGATAGCATGAAAAAAATCTGTGAATAGAACCTGGATGAGTTGGAGGAAAATTTGACAAAATTCTTACATTCATTCTGTAGCAAAATATAGCAAGTGAAATAGAAAGGTGAAATTATTGTAAAACAGTATGGGAATATTTAGTGTAACCCAAATTTTGTTTTGTTTTTTGTAAAAATTTTGTCATGCTACTATAAAAAAATACCCAAAACTGAGAGGCTTAATATAACATAAATTTATTGTCTCTCAGTTCTATGAAGCTAAAGTCTGAAATCTAGGTGTTGGCAGGGCCATGCTCCTTCTGAAGCCTATAGAGAAGATCCTCCTTTGCCTCTTCCGAGCTTCTGGTGGTGGCCATGGATCCTTAGTGTTTCTCAGCTTATAGCAGCATAACTCCCATCTCTGCCTCCATCTGCACATGACATTCTCCCTGCATCCCTTATCATCTTCCTCCTGTGTATATCTGTGTCTGTGTCCAAATTTTCTATTTTTAAAAGGAAACTGTCATTATTGGGTTTGGGGCCTACTGTAAAGACCTCATTTTAAATTGATTACACCTTTAAAAACAGTATTTCTATAAAAGGTCACATTCTAAGGTACTGAGGGCTAGGACTTCAATTCATCTTTGGGGTAGAGGGAGATATGACCTATCCCATAACAATGTTACTTCCAGTACATTGCATAAGAAACACACACACTGGACCAGGTTCTAAGATGTGGGGAGAGAATATACATGAAGATAAAGAACTGAGCTTCAATACAAACCTATCCTACCCCTAATTCAGACTGCATTGCATCCTCTGGCACATCACCTAGTCTTTCAATGTCTCTTCATCTGTAAATTGTAGTACTCCCTGAAAAGTTGGAAGGATTAACAGCAAGACCTTGGGAGTCCAGTCTTAAAAATATCCTGTCGATGAATATCACAAGAGTAGCCTTTGCTCAGTTTATGTAGCAAAGTCAGCTGGCCGACATATGAATGAAACCTAAGACAGGTTTTCTAATCAAGGGAACAAATTAGCCCCCTATCTTGCTCAGGAAAAAAGCCCTCCAGATGAACATAAGCAAGATACTTTATCTCCTCATCTTAAAATCTGGTTCTGGTATTTCAGCAATTGTGTAGAACTCTCTAAATTAAAACTAACTCATACAAATTAAAACGTGTAAATCCTTCAGAAAGATGCTAAACAAGCTTATCCATTTTTTAAGATTCATAGAAGAACAACTGCTGTCAACTTTTCTAAAAAACTTAAAAGCAAATATTGTTAGTGCATGAATTATTTTACATTATTTCTAATAAGATAATGTCACTGTCTCCTATAATTATTTCCATTATTTTGTATTAAAAAAACTCAACGTTACTTTTATTTTCAATTCTGTGTCTATAATACTAGATTAAAATTGAGATACTGAATTACACTTAAAAGAGTAAAGAATTCCTTATTAAATATTTTCTTTCTTTCATTATATTTTCAGTTCTGGGATACATGTGCAGAACGTGCAGATTTGTTACATAGGTATACATGTGCCATGGTGGTTTACTGCACCCATCAACTTACAATCTATATTAGATATTTCTCCTAGAGCTATTCCTCCCATTGCCCTCCACCTCACAACAGGCCCCAGTGTGTGATAGTCCCCTCCCTTTGTCCATGTGTTCTCATTGTTCAACCCAACTTATGAGTGAGAACACGCGATGTTTGGTTTTCAGTTCCAGTATAGTTTGCTGAGAATGATGGATTCCAGTTTCATCCATATCCCTACAAAGGATGTGAACTCATTCTTTTATATGGCTGCATAGTATTCCATGGTGTGTATGTGGCACATATTCGTTATCCAGTTTATCACTGATGAGCATTTGGATTGGTTCCAAGTGCTTACTATTGGAAATAGTGCTGCAATAAACATACATGTGCATGAGTCTTTATAGTAGAATGATTTATAATCCTTTGGGTACATAGACATTAATGAGATTGCTGGGTCAAACGGTATTTCTGGTTCTAGATCCTTGAGGAATCGCCACACTGTCTTCCACAATGGTTGAACTAATTTACACTCCCACCAACAGTGTAAAAGCATTCCCATTTCTCCACATTTTCTCCAGCATCTGTTGTTTCCTGACTTTTTAATGATTGCCATTCTAACTGGCATGAGATGGCATCTCATTTTGGTTTTGATTTGCATTTCTCTAATGACCAGTACTGATGAACTTTTTTTTTATGTTTCTTGGATGCATAAATTTCTCCTTTTGAGAAGTTTCTGTTCATATCCTTCACCCACTTTTTGATGTTTTTTTTTTTCCTATAAACTTCTTAAAGTTTCTTGTAGATTCTGGATATTAGCCCTTTGTCAGATGGATAGATTGCAAAAATTTTGTCTCATTCTGTGGGTTTCCTGTTCACTCTGATGATAGTTTCTTTTGCTGTGCAGAAGCTCTTTAGTTTAATTAGATCCCATTTGTCAATTTTGACTTTTGTTGCCATTGGTTTTGGTGTTTTAGTCATGAAGTCCTTGCCCATGCCTATGTCCTGAATGATATTGCCTAGGTTTACTTCTAGGGTTTTTATGGTTTTATGCCTTACATTAAAGTCTTTAATACATCTTGAGTTAATTTTTGTATAAAATGTAAGGAAGTGGTCCAGTTTCAGTTTTCTGCATATGGCTAGCCAGTTTTCCCAACACCATTTATTAAATAGGGAATCCTTTTCCCATTACTTGTTTTTGTCAGGTTTGTTGAAGATCAGAGGGTTGTAGATGTGTGGTGTTATTTCTGAGGTCTTGGTTCTGTTCCATTGGTCTATATATCTGTTTTGGTACCAGTACCATGCTGTTTTGATTACTGTAGACTTGTAGTATAGTTTGAAGTCAGGTAATGTGATCCTTCCAGCTTTGTTCTTTTTGCTTAGGATTGTCTTAGCTATATGGGCTCATTTTGGTTCCATATCAAATTTAAAGTAGTTTTTTTTTTATAATTCTGTGAAGAAAGTCATTGGTAGCTTGATGGAAATAGCATTGAATATATAAATTACTTTGGGCAGTATGGCCATTTTCATGATATTGATTCTGCCAATCCATGAGCATGGAATGTTTTTCCATTTGTTTGTGTCCTCTCTTATTTCCTTGAGCAGTGTTTTGTAGTTCTCCTTGAAGAAGTCCTTCACATCTCTTGTAAGTTGTATCCCTAGGTATTTTTATTCTCTTTGTAGCAATTCTGAACAAGAGATCACTCGTAATTTGGCTCTCTGTTTGTCTATTATTGTGTATAGGAATGCTTATTATTTTTGCACATTGATTTTGTATCCTGAGACTTTGCTGAAGGTGCTTATAAGCTTAAGGAGCTTTTGGGCTGAGACGATGGAGTTTTCTAAATATACAATTATGTCATCTGCAAACAGAGACAATTTTACTTCCTCTCTTCTTATTTGAATACCCTTTATTTCTTTCTCTTGCCTAGTTTCCCTGGCCAGAACTTCCAATACTATATTGAATACAAGTGGTGAGACAGGGCATCCTTGTCTTATGCTGGTTTTCAAAGGGAATTCTTCCAGCTTTTTCCCATTCAGTATGATATTGGCTGTGGGTTTCTCATAAATAGCTTTTATTACTTTGAGATAAGTTCCATCAATCCCTCATTTATTGTTTTTTTAGCATGAAGGGGTGCTGAATTTTATTGAAGGCCTTTTATACATCTATTGAGCTAATCATATGGTTTTTGTCATTGGTTCTGTTTATGTGATGGATTACGTTTGTTGATTTGCTTATGTTGAACCAGCCTTGCATCCCAGGGATGAAGCCTACTTGATTGTGGTGGATAAGCCTTTTGATGTGCTGCTGGATTCGGTTTGCCAGTATTTGATTGAGGATTTTCGCATCAATGTTCATCAGGGATATTGACGTGAAATTTCCTTTTTTTGTTGTGTCTCTGCCAGGTTTTGCTATCAGGATGATGCTGGCCTCATAAAATGAGTTAGGGAGGAGTCTCTCTTTTTCTATTGTTTGGAATAGTTTCAGAAGGAATGGTACCAGTTCCTCTTTGTACCTCTGTTAGAATTCGGCTGTGAATCTTTCTGGTCCTGGGCATTTTTTGGTAGGTAGGCTTTTAATTACTGCCTCAATTTCCGAACTTGTTATTGGTCTATTCAGGGATTCGACTTCTTCCTAGTTTAGTCTTGGGAGGGTGTAGGTGTCCAGGAATTTATTCATTTATTCTAGATTTTCTAGTTTATTTGTATAGAGGTGTTTATAGTATTCTCTGAGGGTAGTTTGTATTTCTGTGAGAACAGTGGTGATATTTCCTTTATCATTTTTTATTGTGTCTATTTGATTTTTCTCTCTTTTCTTCCTTATTAGTCTCGCTAGCTGTCTATCTATTTTGATAATCTTTTTAAAAAACCATCTCCTGGATTCACTGATTTTTTTTGAAGGGTTTTTCGTGTCTCTATCTCCTTCAGTTCTGTTCTGACCTTAATTATTTCTTCTCTTCTGCTAGCTTTTGAATTTATTTGCTCTTGCTTCTCTAGTTCTTTTCATTGTGATGTGAGTGTGTTGATTTTAGATCTTTCCCACTTTCTTGTGTGGGTATTTAGTGCTATAAATTTCCCTTTAACACTGCTTTAGCTGTCTCCCAGAGATTCTGGTACATTGTGTCTTTGTTCTTATTGGTTTCAAAGAACTTAGTTATTTCTGCCTTCATTTCGTTATTTACCCAGGAGTCATTTAGGAGCAGGTTGTTCAGTTTCCATGTAGTTGTGTAGTTTTGAGTGAGTTCCTTAATCCTGAGTTTTAATTTGATTGCACTGTGGTCTAAGAGACTGTTCGTTATGATTTCCATTCTTTTGCATTTGCTGGGGAGTGTTTTACTTCCAATTATGTGGTCAATTTTAGAATAAGTTATATGTGGTGCTGAGAAGTATGTCTATTCTGTTGATTTGGGGTGGAGAGTTCTGTAGATGTCTATTAGGTCTGCTTGGTCCAGAGTTGAGTTCAAGTCCTGAATATCCTTGTTAATTTTCTGTCTTCTTGATCTGTCTAATGTTGACAGTGGGGTGTTAAAGTCTCCCACTATTATTGTGTGGGAGTCTAAGTCTCTTTGTAGGTCTCTAAGAACTTGCTTTATGAATCTGGGTGCTCCTCTATTGGATGCATATATATTTAGGATAGTTAGGTCTTCTTGTTGCATTGATCCCTTTACCATTATGTAATGCCCTTCTTTGTCTTTTTTGAGTCTGTTTTATCAGATACTAGGATTGCAAATCTTTTTTTTTCTTTCCGTTTGCTTGGTAAATATTCCTCCATCCCTTTATTTTGAGCCTATGTGTGTCTTTGCACGTGACGTGGGTCTCGTGAATACAATGCACTGATGGGTTTTGACTCTTTATCCAATTTGCCAATCTGTGTCTTTTAATTGGGGCACTTAGCCCATTTACGTTTAATGTTAATATTGTATGTGTGAATTTTATCCTGCCATTATGATGCTAGCTGGTTATTTTGCACAATTAGTTGATGCAGTTTCTTCATAGTGTTGATGGTCTTTACGTGTTGGGATTTTTTTGCAGTGGCTGGTATAGTTTTTTCCTTTCCATCTTTATTGTTTCCTTCAGGAGTGCTTGTAAGGCAGGCCTGGTGGTGACAAAATCCCTCAACATTTGCCTATCTGTAAAGGATTTTATTTCTCCTTCGCATATGATGCTTAGTTTGGCTAAATATGAAATTCTGGTTTGAAAATAATTTTCTTTAAGAATGTTGAATATTGGCCCTCACTCTCTACTGACTTGTAGGGTTTCTGCAGAGAGATCTGCTGTTATTCTGATGGGCTTCCCTTTGTTGATAACCTGACCTTTCTCTCTTGTTGCCCTTCAAATTATTTTCTTCATTTAAACCTTGGTGAATATGAGGATTATGTGTCCTGGGGCTGCTCTTCTCAAGAAGTACCTTAGTGGTGTTCTCTGTACTACTTGAATTTTAATGTTGCCCTGTCTTGCTAGGTTGGGGATGTTCTCCTGGATAATATCCTGGAGTGTGTTTTCCAACTTTGTTCCAATCTTCCTGTCACTTTCAGGTACACCAATCAATCATAGATTTCGTCTTTTCACATAGTCCCATATTTTTTGGAGGCTTTGTTTATTCCTTTTTTTCCCCTCTAATCTTGTCTTCACAGTTTATTCAATAAGTTGATATTCAATATCTGATATCCTTTCTTCTGCTTGATCGATTCAGCTATTGATGCTTGTATATGTTTCATGAAGTTCTTGTGCTGTGTTTTTCAGATCCATCAGGTCATTCATGTTTTTGTCTAAACTGGTTATTCTAGTTAGCAGTTCCTGTAACCTTTTATCAAGGTTCTTAGCTTCCTTGCATTGGGTTAGAACATACTCCTTAACTTGGAGGAGTTTGTTATTACTCACCTTCTGAAGCGTACTTCTGTCAATTCATAAAATTCATTCTCTGTTCGGTTTTGTTCCCTTGCTGGCAAGGAGTCGTGATCCTCTGGAGAAGAAGAGGCATTCTGTTTTTTGGAATTTCTGGCATTTTTGCATTGTTTTTTCTCATCTTCGTAGATTTATCTGTTTTTGATCTTTGATTCTGATGACCTTTGGATGGGGTTTTTGCATGGGCATCCTTTTTGTTGATGTTGAGGTTATTCCTTTCTGTTTGTTAGTTCTCCTTCTAACAGTCAAGCCCCTCTTTGCAGGTCTGTTGGAGTTTGCTTGAGGTACACTCCATACCCTGTTTTCCTGTGTATCACCAGTGGAGGCTGCAGAATAGCAAAGACTGCTGCCTGCTCTTTCTTCTGGAAGCTTTGTCCCAGAGGGGCACCTGCCAGAGGCCAGTTGGATCTCTCTTGTATGAGTTGTCTGTCAACCCTGCTGGGAGGTGTCTCCCAGTCAGAAGGCATGGGGTTCAGGGACCCACTTCAGAAGGCAGTCTCTCCCTTAGCAAAGCTCGAGTACTGTGCTGGGAGATCTGCTGCTTTCTTCAGAGCCATCAGGCAGGAACATTTAAGCCTGCTGAAGCTTTGTCAACAGCCACCTCTTCCCCTAGGTGCTCTGTCCCAGGGAGATAGGAGTTTTATCTATAAGCCCCTGACTGGGGCTGCTGCCTTTTTATCAGAGATGCCCTGACCAGAGAGGAGGAATCTGGAGAGGCAGTGTGACTACAGTGGCTTTGCAGTGTTCTTGTGGGTTCCACCTAGTTCAAACTTCCCAGCAGCTTTGTTTACACTGTGAGGGGAAAACCGCCCACTCTAGCCTCAGTAATGGTTGATGCCCCTCCCCCCTCCAATCAGGAGCATCCCAGATTGACTTCAAACTGCTATGCTGGCAGCGAGAATTTCAAGCCAGTGGATCTTTTCTTGCTGGGTTACATAGGTGTGGGATCCGCTGAAGAACACCACTTGGCTCCCTGACTTCAGCCCCCTTTCCAGGGGAGTGAACAGTTCTGTCTTGCTGGCATTTCAGGTGCCACTGGGGTAAGAAAAAAAAAACTTCTGCATCTAGCTTGGTGTCTGCCCAAATGGCTGCCCAGTTTTCCTCAAACTGTCTGCCAGCTTGAAACTCAGGGCCCTGGTGGTGTGGGCACCCGGAAGAATCTCCTGGTCTGTGGGTTGCAAAAACCATGGGAAAAGTATAGTATCTGGGCTGGATAGCACCATCCCTCACAGCACAGTCCCTGATGGCTTCCCTAGGCTAGGGCAGGGAGTTCCCAGACCCCTTGCACTTCCTGGGTGAAGCAACGCCTCGCTCTGCTTCTGCTGGCCCTCCGTTGGCTGCACCCACTGTCTAATCAGTCCCAATGAGATGAGCCAGGTACCTCAGTTGGAAATGCAGAAATCACCCACCTTCTGCATTGGTCTTGCTGGGAGCTGCAGACAGGAGCTATTCCTGTTTGGCTATCTTGCCACTCTCCTTCAAATAATATTCAAGAAAATAGTAACTTTATCCTATCTAGAGTGAGGAATATGAAGCAGCTCCAAATCCAAAAATAATGGTATAAATTTTCACAGCATAATACTTGCAAAGCCACTGGAATTGCTTTTTTGTGTGTGTTTGTTTGCTTTTGCTTTACTTTGTTTAAATAAATGTTTTATTTTGAGAATTGCTTTAGATTTACAGAAAAATACCAAAGATGATGCAGAAATCCCAAATATCCTATACCAACTTTCCCATAATGTGAATATTTTATATTAGAATGATACATACTAATATTTTTATGTTCTAAGAATTCCACCCATGGAATGTGGTATGAATGAAATACTACATTTCATTTAGTAGTTGTATATCCTTTGTCAACATGCTTATCTAGAAAGTTCTAAACTGTGACAGCTTATCAGAATTTCCTTGTTTTGATGACCTTGACAATTTTGAGATACATTTAGTTATTTTATAGAATATTGCCAGTTGGGGTTTATTTACATTTTTCTAATGCTTAGATTGGGTGAATTAGTCAATGGGAGGTAGGTATAGTAGAGATACAGTGCCATTCTCATCACGTTATATCAAAAGTACCTACTACCAAATTTATCAGTGTGGATGAAAACCTTGATTATTTGACAGTGGCAGTGATTGTCAGGGTTCTTTATTGTAAAATAACTATTTTTTCCTGTTTCATACTTTACTCTTCTGAGGGAGAGAGTCACTATGTGCTGCTAACACTTAAGAAGTAGGGTTTCTTGCCCAAATCTTTTATTTTTTCTGTCTGAATAATCTATAACATTTGTTGCAGAATATATCTGCTGGAAGTTAATTGTTAATTCCCTCCATTTTTGTCCATGAGATTATTTACTTTCCCTTCATTTTGAAGGATAATTTACCAAATGTAGAATTCTTGGTTGGTAGTATTTTTCCACCAACACTTCAAAGATGTCTCTCTAATCTCTTCTTGCTTTGGTGGTTTATATGAAAAGTCTACTGTAATTGTTATCCTCATTATCCTCTATCCTCATTAAGTTATTTATATTCATCTCCACTTTGGCTTTCTTCAGTATTTTCTTTTTCTTTGATTTCCTGCAGTTTGAATATGACATGTCTAGGTGTGCTTTTTGGTATTTATCCTGCTGGTGTTCTCTGAGCTTCCCAGATGGATGGTTTGGTGTCTGTCATTAATTTTGGAAAATTCTCTGGCATTATTACTTCAAGTATTTCTTCTACTTTGTTCTACTTCTTTTTAGTATTACACATACACATATATTATATATTCTGATATTATCTCACAAATATTAGATGATTTTTTTCTCTAAACAACTTCAGTTGGCAAAGTTTCTATTCACCTATATTCAAGACCACTGATATTTCATATAGCCTGCTGTGTACGGTCTGCCAATGAACTCATTAAAGACATTTCTTTTGGTTACAGTGTTTTTGATTTTTAGTATTTTATTTTTTATTTTTTTCTTAGCATTTCCATTTCTCTACTAATATTACCATCTGTTCTTGTATATTCTTTACCTTTATCATTAAAATTCTTAACATATATAATTATTTTATAATTTCTGTCAGATAATTTCAATATCTGTGTCGTGTCTTAGTCTAACTCTGATGCTTTGTTATGTCTTGCCCTTAAGAATGTCTTACAATATTTTGCTGGAAGCCAGACATGTTGCATCAGGTAATGGAAGCTGAGATAAATGAGTCTTTAATGTGAGAATTTATGTTAACATAGCTAGAAATTTGGCTTTGTTTAAAGTTTGTTGTGTCTAGAGTTACCAGAATATTCAAATTTCTCTAGTACTTTTTCTTTTCTTTTCTCTTGTTTTCCTATGTTTTCTCCTCATAAATAGGGTGTTTTCCTATGTTCTGCTCCTCATAAAGAATCTGTGTACCCTTTCCCCTACAATACTAGAGTTATCCTAGAGGTTTCTTGGTTATATACTTTCAGATTCCACAGAGCAAAATTCTATGTATATTTCAAACCATAGTTAAAGTGCCACTCTTGTCTTGATTACTCTGGTACATAGAGTGTATTGCTTTTGGCCAAGTACCAGTACTCAATAACCAACTCAAGCCACACATTTAGCCTGTATAGCCCACACATTAGATTTCATCCTTATTGTTGTTTACATTGAAAATAGGACATTTGTAATAATTGCATTAGTTTCTCAAGGCTTCTGGCTAACTTAGCCTTCTGTATAGTGACTTCTAAAAGGGCCAGAACTGTACTGCTGGCAGATTTAGTTGCAAGCAAAAGAAAATTAAAACAGGAAGTTATTTTATTCAAAGCATACTGAATATCTCCAAGAACTGTTACAAAATCTTAAGAATCAGTGGTCCTTAAAAGCAAGAGGAGGGAAGAAAGAAGAATAGGAAGGGGACGACAAAAGAGGGGAGGGGAGAGGAGGAAAGGGAGAACATCCGGAAGTACCGCAAACTTACACCACAGAAGCAGTCCAGTTAGACACCTCTGCTATTCATTTGAAACACAGAACACTGAAGGATACCACATCCACCCCTAAACCAGAAAACAGGGAATTGCTGACAACACTGAGTATGAAGTTCCTGGAGCCTTTCTTTCCCTGGCTCCGATTCAAATCCAGGATTTTACAGCTAACTTATCCCTCAAGTTGCTGTTTATGTGAGCATGGAATAATCTGGAAGTGCAAGTAGTTGATTTTTCCAGGTTCCTTGGTGGTAGTTACACCTGTTTCATACCAAGCTTCATCTTATATAGAATGACTCAGAATTCCCTGTGCATAAGAAAGGATTGGGATTCATGAGCTGGGCTGTGCACAGCATGACAAATGGCCTCTGAGATGACTTACCCATAGATTTATCCTCAGCAAAGAAGACCCTGCTTAATGTGTAGTAAGTGTTTGCTGAAAAAAAGGAAGGAAGGAAGTGTTACCATAGGTAGCTAGTCAGACATGAGCAGGGCAGGAGAAGGCTCCCCCTACATGCACCCCGCCCCCTGCCTCCATACACATGCACCAGGAATGTCAGGACACCATCAGGTGATGTTCAAGCAGTTAACTGTCTCTCTAAAATAGTAATTGGCTGCAGCCAGTTGCAGGGAAAGGCAGTTTCCCAATAAACAGAAACACCTGAAGCTGGTGATCAGTGACTTCCTGATAAGATCTCAGGATTTGGGAAAGTGGGCTCACAAATGTGCTTTAAGAGGCAAAATGGCAGAGTTTAACCAGTATATGACCTTCTTGGGACATACTACTGGTAAGGGAAGAATGCCTCAAGTGAGCGTTCATACAACTCCAGTAAATACACAGCACATGCTCACCTCCCAAGGGCTAGCAGGTAACTGTGCATGTGGACAGCCCACCCCAAGAGAAAAATCAGGGGTGAAGGGACACAAGACCCCGGAAGTAAGTCAACATATAAAATCCCAAGTCAAAAGGTCAAATCGTGCACTTGTCTCTCAAGTTGCCCACTTGGGCCTGTTCCATGTGTACTTTCCTGCCTTTTGTTTCTTCTTTAAAAACTTGTAATAAACTTTCACTCCTGCTTTAAAACTTGCCTCAGTCTCTCCTTGTGCCTTATTGCCCTTAGTCAAATTATTTCTTCTGAGGAGACAAGAATTGAGTTTGCTGCAGATCCATATGGATTCACTGCAAGGAAGGAAGGGAGGAAAAAAGGAAGGGAAGAAGGAAGGAAGGAAGGAAGGAAGGAAGGAAGGAAGGAAGGAAAGAAGGAAGGATGGTTACCTTTTAAGTGCATTTAGTGAAAATTGTCTTAAATTCAACTTTGTCTAAAAACTAGTATTGTAGTTTCTAGTAAATAGGTAAATATATTTTCTTTACACTATCAACATATAATTTAACTGAGAAATATAAAGCATGTAAACATTTTTGTTATGTTTCTAACTCAAGAGCAAATACCATAGGCATTACAACATTCAATTCCAATATTTTTTATTGATTTTAATTTCTTAAAGAAGTACCTCAGATGTTGTCCACATTTCCCTTCATTGATCATTCATTTGAGTAGCTTAGTCACCATCTCAGGTTAAATGTCACCTCTCCACTTTCCCCAGATCACAACAGAAAGTCGTGATCTAACATGATCATTTCCTTCTAAGTTTGCATGTTGTCTTAATCTGATCCAAATTTTTCCAAGGTTGCATTACTAAATATGGGCTAAGTTTTACTCAGTGTAGAAAGAAATTGCCTGGCAAGTGGGGACTAAGCCCATGAGTATTGATGCTTTATTTATATTGTTTCAAGACCCAAATCTTCTATTACTAAATACATTGAGATATTCAGTCCAAAGGATTAATTATTTTCCACCACATGTTCTCTTGCAGGAAAGGCAGCAATGTTTCTTTTTATAAGAAAATCCCATTTTTACCTTGCAGTAAAATTAAGTGTACTGTGTAACATCATTAGTTAACATGAATTGTGAAAAGGTTTATGCTTTTAATTTATATTATCAGGTAGTAATAACTACATTGTACTTGCACAGGCATCCACTAAAAATGATATTATATTTAATAAAATAATCTAATGGGATTTTACTATAAAGGCATATTAGAGAGAGAAAAATCACCCAAAAGAAAGGCTATGCTGGGAATTATTTTATTCTGAATTTACTTCTCTGTTCCTATATAGGTATTTTGTTTTAACTGAAATTGCTAATCTGCTAATCAAAACACATAAAATGGCCTCAGAAATTGTATTTAACCTACTTTATCAATTAGTTTTCCACTTCATATCTCTTTGGTAGAAAGTATTACAGCTAATTATTTCAGTTCAAAGGCAAACGAAAGTCATATAATATTTGCTTCTTCATAAAGTTAAGGTCTACAGTATTTGGCTGACTCCCGATTTTTCTGAAATAACCAGTGTGTGAAGCTTATATTTCATGATCCACCACAAATACATTTGCACTCTGTATGATTGTCAGCCTCAAACCACATATTTTCCTTATGACAAAATACATTTCATTTTATATTGGGAAAAATGCATTATAGGCAAGCAAATTCCTTCTACATTGAAATTAATGTTATTTAAAGCACATAAGTAATGCATTTAGAAAATTGCAAGTACTTATTAAACAGTGAAAGTATAAATTAGTTTATACACATAAAGTACTAAAAAGTGAAACACAATATCCTTTTTTATGCTTTATTATTGCAGAGTAATAATACATAAATAGACAAAAATTATTTCTCAATTCATAACCAGAAACAACACATCCTCTGAATATGCTTTTATTTAACTTATTTTAAGATTTTATACAAATAAATATTTAGCAAATATTTATTGAGGGCATAATTTATGCCAGACTCTAGTTAAGAAATGGAAAAAAGTTTAGTAATGTAGAGTTTCTTTCATTGATGAATTCTTATTTCTTTTGAGGTGTAACTCATGCTTGCAAAAGAAGTGTCAATTGGAAAATATTTTTCAAAATGAAGAGTTTCCTTGTAAGAGAATATCTGTAATAAAAGAAAAGGAATGTCATCACATGAAGACATTAGGGAAAACAACTTGTAGCATTATAGTATCGTAAACATGTTTTCACTCACTCTATGCACATATTTTCTAATATATCTCACTCATTCAATCACAGATACTTGTTGAGCACTTATATCACCATTCTCTGGTATGTTATGGAAGAGAGCTGTATTGAAAACATACACAGAGTACAGCTTCCTGGAACTTACATCGTAGTGGAGAATCTAGGCATGAATACATAATCATAAATGCAATTTCTCCTGCAAAAGAAGTGATAAAATAGCTGTCATCTAACAAAATAGCTTGCCAATTTGACTTTTTATATAGTAAAATGATGGAAGGGGCTATATAATAAAATGATGATAGGTTGGGGACAGGTTGGACCAATATTTCTAATTTCTATTAATTATTTTATTTGATGTATATAGCAATATTCTCTGAAAGCATTTGTCAATATTTTTAAGTTTTTAGCACCTGAAAGCAGAAATTTGCTTCCTGTGGCTTTAGAGAACTAGGTGCAGAAATCTGTCCTGTGGCTAGACCCTTCGTGTTCAGGAAGAATTATTTTAGAGAGCCTTCATAATCATTCAGACCTGAATGTTTTGCTTACTCACATTTCTTATTTAATTTCAGACTTGGTGAGGTTAAATAAATGTAAAGACTTAGCTGTTTATTCTTTCATTTGATAATTTAAAATGCTTGGCATAGGAAAAGAAGTAATCTCAGCTACTCAAGAAGCTGAAGATTGAGGATTCTTTGAGGCCAGGAGTTCAAGGCCATACTATGCCATGATATTGGCTATGAACAGCCATTGCACTCCAGTCTAGGCAATGTAGCAAGACCTCTGAAGAAATAAATAAATAGGAACATAAGTAGATTCTATATCTCAAGAGTCAGTTTTATTTGGTTTGGTTAGAAATGAAGAGACTGGCTAAACAAGGTGTTTGGGCTAAAACACCTTGGAGTTTCCTGGACAAGAAGGAAAAGAAAAAATAAAAGAAAAACCCCTGTGCTAAGATAGGATACTATGCAATCTAGTAATTGGGTTTATTTCCAGAATATCATGGCATTAATTGATAATTTTATGAATGTCACAATAGTACAGTCTGTCTATTCTATTTTACTACATGGTTCAAACTGTTTGAACTTGACTGTTGACATTATTGGATAGTTCATGGTACAGAATGATGTATTGCTATATGAGGGCATCTAACATGGCCTGGAGGTTTAGAGAAGTCCTGCAAGAGGGAGTGGTGTTGAATACAAGACCATAAAAGGTAAACAGGTGTTTCTCAGGCAAAGATTCTTTGGCGTGGAGGTTGAAGAATGGGACGTTGGAGCAAAGGGAAGGAACATCCAGAAGTACATGGATTTGGAGTCTTGATGTAAGTAAGACCATAGATATAATCAGGGGTCAGATAATTTACTACTTCACATTCGATGTTAAGGATACTGGATTATTCTTAAAGCAATGGGAAATCATTACAGGTATTAAGCAATTCAAATGGAAAAAAAAAACAAGTATTGAAAAATGAAATAAAGAAAAATTAGATCATTTGTCTTGACTCCTAATTTCCATGGCTTGTCTTGACTCTTAATTCTCATGATTTGTCAAGCTAAATAAACAGAAGAGATAATTACTATAAGCTCCTTTCTGTTATATTTAGGAAAGCACCTAAGAGAGATAGTACTCATATTTCTTGGTCCCCTGTTTTTCATTCAGTCTGTTGTAGATAAGAGGAAGGTAATTACTTGTTCCTGTTCTTAGTTTTCTGTACACAAATGGGAACAGCATGATATTACTGGAGACTAGATATTGTTTAACAAATACATCGTTCTTTTTATTTCAAAGGAAAGGCTCCATTCTACAACCATAGTCTATGCATTCAGCCAATCCTCTCACAAATGCAACCTGTGGGTACGACGAGTTACAGAGTAGAGTACAGGTTAATTATCACAGTTTTACAAAATGTTAAATAATTAAAATTAAAAATTCTTCTTCCTAATGCAAAATGTTTACATAAAAACAAATATTCAAAAGCCTACATTGTTTAAAAAATCTGCATTTGTTATACTTAGAATACTTTTTAAATTTTTTAAGCATTTTTTGATATCTTAGAGGAAAAAGAATGTGCGATGCCCAATTATTCCAAAATACAAGCACATCATGAACACATTAGTATAGATAAATATATTCATATTTGAATTACAGCTTTCCTTTGGTAGGTGGTCAAAACCAATGTTTACTTTTAGATTAATATGAGAATTTCTTGATATGACCATTTCCAACTTACTCATCTTAAGAGTCAACTTAAGAGTTGACTCAAATTAATTATATTACAGGCATTAATTTGAATTCCTCATTGTTTCCTCTATTTTCACTTTAACAAAAATTTAAGTGCTTTTTGTATCTTTTTTTAGCAAATTAATTTATTATGTGCTTTTTCAGAATGAAAGTTTACTTCCAGAGTCCTACAAAATTCAAGATGAAAAATCCTAACATTTATTCACTTGCAAGCAATGACAAAATCAAAATAGAAATAAAACCAAAATCATAAACAAACTTTATATTTTTAATGTAAGCTATGTTATAATACATTGTTCAATTCCTAAACGATGTTAATAGTGTCATGTCTATATTAATATGTGGGCTTAATATAGACCTAATCAAAACTTAAACATTCTCCTTGTTTATTAACAAGATGAATTATCCTGAGACTTTTTTGGAAAAAAAAAATGCATCCTCAATATCTGTGTTTTCTAAATCCCCACTAATGGTGTGTCTCATTTGATTTGTCTTTGAGGTATAACATATAGAAATATTCTAATGTGACTGTATCAGCTTTCTAAGATGTCCTACGTTTTAGTATTTTTTATATTCTTAAGAAGAAGATTTACTGAAAAATGGAACCAATAGAGTGGGCATTCAGGCTGTTCACCAAACACTTATTGCTCTTACTGATATGGATAGGATTGCATTTCTGGCTTTCTTAGGAGCGATTAGGATATGGAGTAGCCAGAAGAGAAAAATTGTACAGCTTCGAAAGAAGAGCATTTAGTTACAGGACAAACCCCTCTAAAACTTATTTCCTGTTGCCCTGATGACTGGTGGATATTCACTTTTGTATTGATGGCAATTGGTATTTATTTATCTTTTTGTAAATGTAAACTACAAGTCAAAAATTATTTAATTTAAAAAAGTTTTAGTGCCATCAATACAAAAATTAATGTCTGGAATGACAATAAAATTTATTTTGCCTTTTTGTACACTTTATTTTGCACCAGACAGTATTTCTCTTCCATGAAAACTCCTTACACATGCAAGTCTAGAGATAAAATATGAATTTCAACAGGGAGAGAAATAATGAGTCCCCATGGGCAAGTTATGTTTGAGATCTTGAGGGAATAAACATTTTCACACCATGACCTTAAACATGTCTCAAGAGAAAAAAAGTGACTTTCACCATTGCAAAGCAGTTCTGTTACCAAGTCATATCTGTCAGGCAAGAAAACCGGACCTCCATAAAAAGTGACATCAAAGGTAACCAATGAATGCAACAGAAGTAATATTATGTCTAAGTAACATTATAGATTGTACTTGTTGCCATAACTATACTTACCTTTAGAAGGCAATTTATCCAAGGTAATAATTTAAATAATGTTCATTTGAGCTGAAATTTAATGACTTTAAGGCAATATACCAAAATATATTTAACTAATTTAATATACTTTATCAAACATTTAATAAACTCTATTAAGATATTAAGGTAAAAATTACATAATATGTAAAGAAGTTTGTGTGCATCTAGTATATATTATTCTCACTCCACTATTAAATACTGTTGGTTTCCAATTCAATTTTAATTCTTCATATACCAGTTCCAAATTTTACTTTAGCTTAATTTTTTTTTTTTTTTTTTTTTGAGACAGAGTCTTTGATGCCCAGGTTGGAGTGCAGTAGCACAATCACGGCTCACTGTAGCCTCTGCCTCTACCTCTCAGGCTCAGTCGATCTTCCCACCACAGCCTCCCGAGTAGCTGGGACTATAGGCATGTGCCACCACACCTAGCTAATTTTCTTATTTTTTGTAGACACCGGGTTTTACCATGCTTTCCATGCTAGTCTCAATCTCCTGGTCTCAAGTGATCACCCGACCTCGGCCTCCCAAAGCGCTAGGATTAGAGATATGAGCCACAACACCTGGCCAGATTTTTTTTTTTTTTTTTTTGTCCAATCACATTTTTTTTTGTTTGATGGTATGTGAAGATTTCAATGTATTCCAAATATTAAGTATTTAAAGAGTGCATCATGTCTCCTTCCAATACAAGCTGTTTTTTCTTCCTTTTGATTATGTTCAACCCTCAAACCATTGACAGAGGTAAAGAGGAGAGACACAAAAGTTCAGAGTATGACCTAGATTCCATAGATATCCGAAAGTACATCAACTGGATATTCTAGTCATCCTCTTTTCCTTTTATCATCATTACTGAATGTCTTTAGGCCATCTAAACTAATCCCATTGTATCTTTTATCTCTGTCTAGGTATTGATACCCTGAAAGCTCAAGCTACCTTCATCTCTCCCATCCAAATCTTCATAAGTCTTTGCACATTCTCTATCTTCTCTCCATCTTCCACTCCTCCCTAACCCATGAAAACCAACCATAGTACCCCTAATTTCCCAATTTATAATTAGCATCATTGTCTACATTCTCAAACACTTCTTCAGATTATCATGACCTTCTTACTCTATTAGAAGCCTTGGCCTGTCCTGAGCACACAGCTTCTCAGGACAGGACACAGCAAATACAAATATATCTGATGCCTGGAAGAAAAGAGGCTCAGAGGAAAGCTTTTGTACCCGCTTTACCATGGTGATTACTGGAAAGGGACTTTGATTCATTTGCTGTTTTGCTTGTTAAATGTGGCATTGAACATGCAAAACTGTGTACAAATAAAATCATACATGGGTAAGGGCAGTGTGCAAGCCCTTAGAGGGCTGCAGCTTTCTAAGGCAGTGACAATTCTTTCTCTCATTTCCTTTATATCACTGCATTGTCCTTCCTTATCATTACTGACTCTTGCAAACACTTTCTCATCCCTCTTCTTTTAAAATACAATACTTGAATTTCATTCTATCCTTACTCTTCATTTCCTTCAAATAATTTTACCTTCCATTCTCCCTAGGTCATTTCTTTCCATCATGATAATCCTAGACCTTGTCATTAACAATTACTGCTGTCTCTTGATCATATTGATGACCTCTCTTCCCTTATTTTCCAGGTTAAATTGTACAGTAAATCCTTATATTCACTTTCTCTCATATATCCTCAACTCCTCAGTCCCTCTCTCATTTTGCCTTATCTGCATGGAAAATTCATAAATCTGTTTGTGCTTAAATACAATGATCTGCCTACCTTGAATCTGCATCTAGACAAATAAATCTGATAGAAGAAAAGCATCACACTAATTGGCTTCCCTTTAACAATCATGACAATGAAACTCAAGGAGTCTTGATGTTGTCTAGAAATTATACTACGTATCTCGAGTCTATTCACTCTCCCACAGTACTTAAGCAGTATTTCATACTTTCTCCAATCCCTTCAAAAACCTGTGTTTTTCTTTCTCATTCTTATATAAGAGCCTTTCCTCTTACTTTACATGAAAAATTTAAATTCTAAACATTTTAACAGACTCCCATCACCACACGTAGACACATATCAGCATCTGTGCCCAAATACTCAAACTTTCTGTCTGTTAACATAAGAGAATTATCAATGCTCTTGTCTCAAGCCAATACCTCCAGAACATCACTAGATACCATCCCCTTTCATCCACTCCATCAATTTATATGTATATATTTGTTCATTATTGTTAGCATATGGACATATGAGCATATTGCCTCATTCTAAAAAAATTTAATTAAACATAAAAAATCTAATGCAAACAACGAAAATGCTTCTCCTGATACAATTTTCTCTTCCTTCACCAAATTATCTGCTCTATTTTTTGCAAAAAAATACCCTCCAATTCCAATCTTTACATTTTCTCATAAACACGTTCCAAGCCGGTTTCTTCTCCCTAGTATTCATTCAAATTGATCGAATCAAGATTTTCAATGACCTCCAAATTGCTAAATCCAATAGTCTCTTCTCCATTTTCATTTGACTTGACCTATAAAATAGCATTTTTTTCGAAAACACCACATGCTCTCAGTTTCTTTCTATTCTTGGTTCATTTATCTTCTTTGTCCAAACTTACTCTCTTGATAATCTTATACTTTTATTTATTTATTTATTTATTTATTTATTTATTTATTTTAATTATACTTTAAGTTTTAGGGTACATGTGCACATTGTGCAGGTTAGTTACATATGTATACATGTGCCATGCTGGTGTGCTGCACCCACTAACTCGTCATCTAGCATTAGGTATATCTCCCAATGCTATCCCTCCCCCCTCCCCCCTCCCCCCACCCCACCACAGTCCCCAGAGTGTGATATTCCCCTTCCTGTGTCCATGTGATCTCATTGTTCAATTCCCACCTATGAGTGAGAATATGCAAATGTCCAACAATGATAATCTTATACTTTTATAAGTCAATGATTTTAGCTTTCAATATTCCATAAAATCTGCTCTTTTTTCAACTCTCTCTCTTTCTTTATTTTAATTGACAAGCAAAAATTATATATATTTATGGTATACAACATGATGTTTTGATATAGGTATACATAGTGGAATGGCTACATCAAGCTATTTATCATATTCATTACCTGGCATACTTATTGTTTTGTGGCGAAAACACTTCAAATCTACTCTTTTAACATTTTTAAATACAAATAAAATCATTATTTACTGTAATCACCCTGATGTACAATAGATATTTTGAAATTATTTCTCCTGTGTAACTAAAATTTTGTGTATTTTGTCTAACACCCTCCCAATTCTCCTAATCAAGAGCTGCTGATAACCACAATTTTAATCTGTTTCTATCAGTTCGATGGTTTTATACTCAACTTATAAGTGAGGTCATGCAGTACTTGTTTTTCTTTGCCTGGCTTTTTTCACTTAACGTAATGTCTTCTAAGTTTTTCTATGTTGTAGCAAACAACAGCATCTCATTCTTTTTTATGGCTAAATAGTGCTCCACAGTGTATATATACCACATTTTCTTTATCCATTCATCTGTTGATGGACACAAGTTGGTTCCATATCTTAGCTATCATGAACAATGCTATCATGAACATGGGAGTGCAGATATCTCTTGATCATACTGATTTTTTTTCCTTAGGATATGTACCCAGAAGTGAGATTCCTGGTTCATATGGAAGTTCTACTTTTAATATTTTGAGTAACCTCCATAGTGTTTTCCATAACGGCTGCACCAATTTACACTCCTTCCAACAGTATACAGAGTTTCTTTTTCTCCACATTGTGTCCTACACTTGTTATCTTTTGTCATTTTGATAATAGTCATTCCAACAGGTTTGAGGTTTTAATTTATTTTTCAAATTTTATTTTAGATTCGGGGGCACATGTGCAGGTTTGTTACAAGACTATATTGTGTGATGCTGATGTTTGGGATATAATTGAACCCATCATCCAGGTAGTGAGCATAGTACCCAATAGTTAGTTTTTCAATCTTTATCCCCTTCCTCCCTACCCCCTCTTGTGGTTCTCAGTGTCTATTGTTCCCATCATTAAGTCCATCTGTACCCAATGTTTAGTTCTCACCTACAAATGAGAATGTGGTTTTTGGCGTTCTGTTTCTTTGTTAGTTTGCCTAGGATAATGTCCTGTAGCTGCATATCTATGTTGCTGCAAAGGACATGATTTTATTCCTTTTATGGCTTTTTATAATTTATGTTGTATTTGTACCATATTTTCTTTATCCAGTTCACCATTGATAGGCAGCTAGGTTGATCCCATGTCTCTGCTATTGTGAATAGTCCTGCAATGACATATGAGTGCATGTGTCTTTTGGATAGAATGAAATCTTTTCCTTTGGGAATATACCCAGAAATGGGATTGCAGGGTGGAATGGTAGTTCTATTTTTAGTTCTTTGAGAAATCTCCAAACTGCTTTCCACAGTGGCTGGACTAATGTACATTCCCACCAACAGTGTTTATGCATTCCCTTTTCACTGAAGCTCTGATATCAGCTGTTTTTTTTTCTCTTTAACTTTTTAGTAATAGTCATTCTGACTGGTGTGAGATTGTATCTCATGGTTTTGATTTGCATTCCTCTGATTAGTGATGATGGGCATTTTTTCATATGGTTGTTGGCTGATTATATATCTTCTTTTGAGAAGTGTCTGTGTCCTTTGCCCACTTTTCAATGGGGTAATTTGTTTTCCTTTCTTGATTTAAGTTCCTTATAGATTCTGAATATTAGAACTTTGTTAAATGCAGTTTGTGAATATTTTCTCCCTTTCTGTAGGTTGTCTGTTCACTCTATTGATGTTTTCTTTTGCTGCACAGAAGCTCTTTAGTTTAATTAGGTTCCACTTGTCAATTTTTATTTTCATTGCAATTTCTTTTGAGGACTCAGTAACAAATCTTTTGCCAAGGCCAGTGTTGAGAAGAATATTTCCTAGGTTCTTTCTATGATTTTTTATAGTTTGAGGTCTTATATTTAAGCCGTTAATCCATCTTGAGTTAATGTTTGTATATGGTGATAGGCAACTCCTTGTGTTTTTATTTTACATTTTCCTGATGATTAATGATGTTGGGCATTTTTTTTTTCATATACCCATTGGTCATTTGTATTTTTTTTTTGTTGAAAAATGTCTATTTAGGTCTTCTGCCCATTATTTAATTGGATTTTTCTCTTACTATTGAGTGGTTTAGTTCCTTGTATATTTTGTATATTAAGCCGTTATCAGATGTATTGTTTGAAAATATATTCTCCCATCTGGTAGGTTGTCTCTTCACTCTGTTGATTATTTCCTTGGCTGTGCAGAAGCTTTTCAATTTGATGTAATTCCATTTGTCTATTTGTGTGTGTGTGTGTGTGTGTGTGTGTGTGTGTATGTGTTTTTTTCTTGTGCTTTGGTATCACACAAAAAATCTTTCTTTAGACCAATGTCATGGAGCTTTTTCCTGTGATTTCTTCTAGTAGTTTTAATTTCAGATCTTAGGTTTAAGTCTTTAATTCATGTTGGTTAATTTTTGTAGATGGTGTAAGATGTTGGTTTTATTTTATTCTTCTGCATGAGAATATCCAGTTGTCCAATACCATTTATTAAAGAGAATACCCTTTTCACTGTGTACATTCTTGCCATCTTGGTTGAAAAATAAATTGACCATAAATATGTGGATTTATTTCTAGGCTCTCTGTTTTGTTCCATTAACCTGTGTGTCTTTTTTATGCCAGTATCAAGTTGTTTTTATTATTATAACTTTGTATAGATTTTCAAATTAGGTTATGGGATACATCTAGCTTTTTTGTTTGTTTGTTTGTTTTTCTCAGCATTACTTTGTCTAATCAAGGTCCTTTATGGCTACATAAGAATTTTAGGATAGTTTTTCTATTTCTGTTAAAAATATCATTGAAAGTAAACAATCATATCGTCAGCAAAAAGTTTCAGTTTGAGTTCCTCTTTACCAATTTGGATGCCCTTGATTTCTTTCTCTTGTCTGATTGCTCTGGCTAGGACTTCCTGTACTATGTTGAAGAGGAGTGGTGAGAGTTGGCATCCTTGTTTGTTCCAGTTCTCAGAGGGAATGCTTTCAACTTTCCACCATCCAGTATTGTGTTGGTTGTGGGTGTGTCATAGATGGGTTTTATTACATTAAGGGATGTCACTTGTATGCCTACTTTGCTGAGAGTTTTAATCATTAAGGGATGATGGATTTTGTCAAATGCTTTTTTGCATCTACTGAAATGAACATACGATTTTTGTTTTCAATTCTGTTTACATGGTGTATCACATTTATTGACTTGCATGTGTTAAACCATTCCTGCATCCCTGGTATGAAACCCACTTGATCATGGTGGATTATGTTATTGGTATGTTTTTGGATTCAGCTAGCAAGTATTTTGTTAGGGATTTTGACATCTATGTTCATCAAGGATATCGGTCCGTAGTTTTCTTTTTTAGTTGTGTCCTTTCCTGGTTTTGGTATTAGGGTGATGCTGACTTCACTGAATGAATTAGGGAGGGTTCCTTCTTTCTATATCTTGTAGAATAGTGTCAAAAGGATTGGTACCAATTCTTCTTTGAATGTCTGGTAGAATTCTGCGGTGAATCCATCTGGTCCTGGACTTTTTTTGTTGGTAATTTTTTAATTACCATTTCAATCTCATTGCTTGTTATTGGTCTGTTCAGAGTATCTAATTATTCCTAATGTAAGCTAAGGGAATTGCATTTTTTTCAGGAATGTATCCATCTCTTCTAGATTTTCTAGTTTATGTGCATAAAGGTGTTCATAGGTGGCTAGAATGATCTTTTGTATTTCAGTGCTGTCAGTTGTAACATCTCCTGCTTCATTTCTTAGTGAGTTTATTTGGATTTTCTCTCTTCTTTCCTTGGTTGATCTTGACAATGCTCTATCAATTTTATTTATCTTTTCAAAAAGCCAGCTTTTTGTTTCACTTACCTTTTGTATTTTTTTTTTTTTCAATTTCATTTAGTCCTGCTCTGATCTTGGTTATTTCCTTTCTTCTGCTGGGTTTGGGCTTGGTTTGTTCTTGTTTCTCTAGTTACTTGAGGTGTGATCTTAGAGTGTTAGTTTGTGCTCTTTCAGTCTTTTTGATGTAGGTGTTTAGGGCTATGAACTTTCTTCTTAGCACCACCTTTGCTATATCCCAGAGGTTTTGATAGATTGTGTCATTATTGTCATTCAGTTTGAATAATTTTTTTAAATTTCTCGTTTGATTTTGTTTTTGCCCCAGTGCTCATTCAGGAGCAGGTTATTTAATTTCCATGTATTTGCATGGTTTTGAAGGTTCCTTTTGGAGTTGATTTCTAGTTTTATTCAACTGTGGTCTGAGAGAGTGCTTGATATAATATCAATTTTCTTATATTTATTGAGGCTTGTTTTGTGGCCTATCATATGGTCTGTCTTGGAGAAAGTTCCATGCGCTGTTGAATAGAATGTGTATTCTGAGGTTGTTGGATGAAATGTTCTGTATATATCGGTTAAGTCCATTTGTTCCAAAGTATAGTTTACATCCATTGTTTCTTTGTTGACTTTCTGTCTTGATGATCTGGCTAGTGTTATCGATGGACAACACTATTATCGTGTTGCTGTTTATCTCATTTCTTAGGTCTATTAGTAATTGTTTTATAAATTTGGGGACTCTAGTGTTAGGTGCATTTATGTTCAGAATTGTGATATCTTCCTGTTGGACAAGGTATTTTACCAGTAAATAATGTCCCTCTTTGTCCCTTTTAACTGCTGTTGCTTTAAAGTTTGTTTTGTCTGTTATAAGAATAGCTATTCTTATATCTCTGCTCGCTTTTGGTGTCCATTTGCATGAAATGTTCATGGATGGGTAGAATCAATATTGGGAAAATGACCATACTGCCAAAAGCAATCTACAAATTCAATGCAATCCCCATCAAAATGCCACCATCATTCTTCACAGAATTAGGAAAAACAATTCTAAAATTTATATGGAACCAAAAAAAGAAACTGCATGGCCAAAGCAAGACTAAGCAAAAAGAACAAATCTGAAGGCACCACACTATTTGATTTCAAACTATACTACAAGGCTATAGTCACCAAAACAGCATGGTACTGGCACAAAAATAGGCACATAGACCAATGGAACAGAATAGACAACCCATAAATAAACCCAAATATTTATAGCCAATTGATCTTTGACAGAGCAAACAAAAACATAAAGTGGGGAAAGGACTCCCTTTTCAATAAATGGTGTTGGGATAATTGGCTAGCCACATATAGAATGAAACTAGTTGCTCATCTGTCACCTTATACAAAAATCAACTCAAGATGGATTAAGGACTTAAACCTAAGACCTGAAACTATAAAATTTCTAGAAGATAACATTGAAAAAATCCTTCCAGACATTGGCTTAGGCAAGGATTTCATGACCAAGAATCCAAAAGCAAATTCAATAAAAACAAAGACAAATAGCTGTGACCTAATTAAACTAACGAGCTTTTGCAAGGCAAAAGGAACAGTTAGCAGAGTAATCAAACAATCCACAGGTGAGAGAAAATCTTCTCAATCTATACATCTGACAAAGGACTAATATCCAAAATCTACAACAAGCTCAAACAAATCAGTAAGAAAAAAACAATCCCATCAAAAGTGGGCTAAGGACGTGAATAGGCAATTCCCAAAAGAATACAAATGGCCAATAAACATATGAAAAAATGCACAACATCACTAATGATCAGGGAAATTCAAATCAAAACCACAATGCAATACCACCTTACTCCTACAAGAATGTCCACAATCAAAAAATCAAAAAAAAAAAAAAAGTAGATGCTGGCATGGATGCAGTGAACAGGGAATACCTCTACACTGCTGGTGGAATGTAAACTAGTACAGCCACTATGGAAAACAGTGTGGAGATTCCTTACAGAACTAAAAGTAGAATTACCATTTGATCCAGCAATCCCACTACTGGGTATCTACCCAGAGGAAAAGAAGTCGTTATTCAAAATAGATACTTGCACACGCATGTTTATAGCAGCACAATTGCAAAATCATGGGACCAACCCAAATGCCCATCAATCAATGAGTGGATTAAAAAACTGTGTGAGATATATATATATATATGGAATACTATCCAGCCATAAAAAGGAATGAATTAACAGCATTTGGAGTGATCTGGATGACATTGGAGACTATTATTCTAAGTGAAGTATTCTAAATTAAGTAACTCAGAAATGGAAAACCAAGTATTGTATGTCCTCACTGATATGTGGGAGCTAAGCTATAAGGACACAGGCATAAGAATAATGCAATGGACTTTGGGGACTTGGGGGGAAGAGTGAGAGGGGGGCGAGGGAGAGAAGACTACAAATATGGTGCAGTATATCCTGCTCAGGTGATGAGTGCACCAAAATCTCACAAATCATCACTAAAGAACTTACTTATGTAACCAAATACCACCTGTACCCCAATAACTTTCAAAAAAATTTTTAAAAAGTCATTGAAATTTGATAGAAGTTGCACTGAATCTGTAGATTACTTTGGGTAGTATGAACATTTTAATAATATTAATTCTTCCAATCAATCCATATGAAATATACTTCCATTTATTTGTGTTTTCTTTCATTTCTTTCATCAGTGTTTGATAGTTTTCAGTGTAAAAGTCTTTTACCTCCTTAGTTAATTTTACAAACCAAATATTGAATTTTTAATAATATTGTAAAGTTATTATTTTATTAATTCAATTTTCTAACAATCTATTTTATTCTTTATTGTATTCTATATTCTTCTACTCTATTATATTATTATATATAGAAACTACTCATTCTACTCTATTATATTATTATATATAGAAACTACTCATTTCTGTACATCGATTTTGTACTGAAATTTAACTAAACTCATTTATCATTTCTAACAGGTCCTTTGGTGGAACCTTTGGAATTTTCTATATATAAGATCATGTAATTTGTAAACAATTTTTGTTTCCTTCCTTCCCTATTAGGATGCCATTTATTTCATTCTCTAGCCTAATTGTTATGGCCATGACTTCTAGTATTACATTGAAAATAAGTGGTGAGAGTGAGTATACTTTTCTTGGCCTTGATCTTAGATGAAAAGATTTAAACTGTTCACTCTTTAAAATGGTGTTGGTATAAAAAAAATTGTGTTGGTTACAATCTTGTTATATATGACCTTTATTGTGTTGAGGTACATGTCTGTTGAGAGTTTTTATCATAAAAGGGATTGAATTTTGTCAATTGACTTTTTATGCAGCTATTGAGATGATCATATGAGTTTTATTTTTCATTTTGTTAATATGGTGTATCACATTTATTGATTCTTATGTGTTAAGCAATCCTTACATTCAAGGAACAAATCCCGCTTGATCATGGTAAATGATTATTTTAATGTGTTCTTCAATTTAGTTTGCTAGTAATTTGTTGTGTATTTTTGCATCTATGAAGATCAGATATGTTTGCCTATAATTTTCTTTTCTTGTAGTGTCCTTGTATGAACTTTGGGTAGTGTTAAGTCTGAAAGTGTTTCCGCCTCTTCAATTTGTTGAAAGTGTTTTAGTATGCTTCTTATTACATCTTTAAATTTTTAGTAGAATTCAACAGTAAAGATATTGGGTCCTGGGCTTTTTTTGATGGAAGAATATTTTTTACTGATTGATTCTTGCTCATAATTGGTCTGTTCAAGCTTTCTATTTCTTTGTAGTTTAAAGTTGATGGACTGTACATGTTTAAGAATGTATCAGTTTTTTCTAGGCTGTCCTATTTGTTGATGTATAACTGTTCACAGAAGTCTTCTGATCCTTTGCATTTCTCTGGCAATAGAATTACTCTTTCCTTTCTGATTATATTTATTTGTCTTCTCTTTTTTTCCTATACTGTCCAGGTAAAACTTTGTTTTCTTTCATATTTTCAAAAAATCAATTCAGTGTTGTTAGCCTTTTGTATTGTTTTCTCCAGTCTCATTTCATTTATTCCTACTCTAATCTTTATCATTTTCTTTCTTTTATTAACTTTGGGCTTACTTTGTACTGTTTTATCCAGTTCCCTGAGGTGTAACATTAGATTGTTTATTTGGGATCTTTCTTATGTTCTATGTAGGCATTTATTGCTATAAACTTCCTTCTTAGAACTGCTTTTTGCTGCATCCTATAATTTTGGTATATTATGTTTTCATTTTTTTATCTCACAATATTTTTAAATTTGCCTCTTAATTTCTTCATTGACTCATCAGTTGTGGAAGAGCATGTTAATTAATTTTCATGTATTTGTAAAATTGTCAATCTTCTTCCTATTGATTTCTAGTTTCATAACATTGTGATAAAAATATATTTAATATGATTTCAATTTTCTTAAATTTGTTCCAAGACTTGTTTTGTGGCCTAACATAAGATCTATCATAGAAAATGATGGGCCAGGCGCGGTGGCTTATGCCTGTAATCCCCGCACTTTGGGTGGCCTAGGCGGGTGGATCACTTGAGGTCAGGAGTTCAAGACCAGTCTGGTCAACATGGTGAAACCTTGTCTCTACTAAAAATACAAAAAATTAGCCAGGCACAGTGGCATGTGCCTGTAATCCTAGCTGCTGGGGAGGCTGAGGCAGGAGAATCACTTGAACCTGGGAGGAGGAGGTTGCAGTGAGCCGAGATCGTGCCACTGCACTCCAGCCTGGGGGACGGAGTGAGACTCCATCTCAAAAAAAAAAAGAAAAAAAAAAAAAAGAAAATGATTCACTTGCACTTGATAAGAATGTGTATTCTGTTGCTGTTGGATGGAATGTTTTTTATTTGTCTGTTAGATCCATTTGGTCTAAAGCATAGTTCAAGTCTAATGTTTTCTTATTGATTTTCTGTCTGAATGATCTGTCCATTGTAGAATGAATGGGATTAAGTCTTCTACAATTATTATATTGTGATCTGTGTGTCTTTTCAGATCTATTAATATTTGTTTTTTATATTTAAATTCTCTGTTGTTGGGTGCCTATACATTAACAATTGTTATATCTTCTTGATGAATTGATTTATTTGTTATTATATAATGACTATATTTGTCTCCGTTTACAGTTTTTGACACAAAGTCCATGTTATCTGTGTAGATATCTTGCTGTCTTTTACATTTGCACCAAATATTTTTTTTTTCATTATTTCACTTTCAATCTATTTGGATCTTTAAAGGTTAAGTGAGTCTTAGTTTCTACTGAGAAGTCTGTTATTTCTTATTGGAACTCCATTATTTGTGATTTGCTTCTTTTTTCTTACTATGTTCAAGATTCGCTCCTTGACTTTAGTTTTTCAAGTTTGAAGTTGTATTTGTATAGTCTTGTTTGTATTTAACCTGATTGAAGGCATTTGGCTTTCTTGTAGGTGGATATTTATATCTTTTCCCGAGCATATTGTCGGATTTTAGTTTTTAGTTTGTTGTGTTTACCTATTTAGCAAGTCTGTCTTTTAGTAAGAGAATGTATTTATTTGCATTCAAGATAGTGACTAATAGATAAGGACATAATCCTGCCATTTCGTTAACTGTTTTCTGTTTCTTTTTTTTGTAGACACTTTGCACCTTTATTTCTGTCTTGTTATCTTCCTTTGTGATTGGATAGTTTTCTTTAGAGAATGCTTTGATTTCTTACTTTTCATATTTTGTGTGCCTACTGTAGGGTTTGCTTTGTGGTACCATGAGGCTTACATAAGACATCTTATAGTGATAGACAGTAATTTACACTGATAGCAATGAGCTTTTATTGCATAAAATCACATTGCACTTTTACTATGCCATCCCCCACACATTTTATGTTTTTGATGTCACAATCTGCATCTGATTATATTATGTATTCCTTAACAAATTATCCTAGACATTATTGTCTTTAATATTTCTGTCTTTTAACCTGCATACTAAAGATATAGTAATTTACACACCACCATTACAACGTTAGAATATTCTGAATTTGACTCGTACT
The DNA here is from genome assembly GCF_029289425.2 of Pan paniscus. Lineage (NCBI taxonomy): Eukaryota > Metazoa > Chordata > Mammalia > Primates > Hominidae > Pan > Pan paniscus. The sequence goes on along the minus strand of NC_073252.2, from coordinate 69,350,868 downwards.
TACTTTTACCGGTGAGTCTTACACTTTCATAAGTTTCTGTACTATGAAATATCACCGTTTTCTTTCAGCTTGAAGAATTCCCTTTAGCTTCTCTTGTAAAATAGATCTGGCGTTTCACCTTTTGTTTTAATTATTTATCCCTCCTTCATTTCTTTTTTTTTTTTCCACAATTTTTTTTTTTATTATACTTTAAGTTTTAGGGTACATGTGCACATTGTGCAGGTTAGTTACATATGTATACATGTGCCATGCTGGTGCACTGCACCCACTAACTCGTCCTCTAGCATTAGGTATATCTCCCAATGCTATCCCTCCCCCCTCCCCCCTCCCCACCACAGTCCCCAGAGTATGATATTCCCCTTCCTGTGTCCATGTGATCTCATTGTTCAATTCCCACCTATGAGTGAGAATATGCGGTGTTTGGTTTTTTGTTCTTGCGATAGTTTACTGAGAATGATGGTTTCCAATTTCATCCATGTCCCTACAAAGGATATGAACTCATCATTTTTTATGGCTGCATAGTATTCCATGGTGTATATGTGCCACATTTTCTTAATCCAGTCTATCATTGTTGGACATTTGGGTTGGTTCCAAGTCTTTGCTATTGTGAATAATGCCGCAATAAACATACGTGTGCATGTGTCTTTATAGCAGCATGATTTATAGTCATTTCTAAGGAACAGTTTTGCCAGCTACAATATTCTTGGGTGGTAGGTTTTTTGTTTTTTTTTTTTTCCTTCAGTATTTCGAACATGTCATCCTACACTCTCCCAGCCCATAAGGTTTCTATTGAGATTTCTGTTGGTATTTCTTATTGGAACTCTCTATGTGGATGTGATTTCTTTTTTCTTACTGTGTTCAAGATTATCTCTTTGACTTTGATTTGTAAAGTTTGATTATAACATGTTTTGGTATAGTCTTGTTTAGATTGAGTCCGGTTGAAGGCCTTTGATCTCCTTTTACCTGAATATTTATATCTTTCCCCAGATTTGGAAAGTTTTCTGCTATTTCTTTAACTAAGCTCTAACTTCCTTATCTCTCTCTTATCCTTCTTGCACTTCTGTAACTCTTGCACTTCTGTAAACAGTTGCTGTTTTAATGCTGCTCCATAAATCCCATAAGTGTTCTTCACTCATTTTCATTATTGTTTTCTTTATTTCTTCTAATTCCTATGATCACATATTTTTAAATAATTTGTCTTTGAGTTCACAAATTCTACTGCTTGATCAATTCTTCTGTTGATGTTCTTTATTGCAATTTTTTTCTATTTATTATATTTTACTCCAGAATTTCTGTTTGATTTTTAAAAATAATTTTAATCTTTTTGTTGAATTTTTTTGTTTAGATCATTTATTGTTTTCCTAATTTCATTGAATTTTTTCTCTGTATTTTTTGAAGTTCACTGAGTTTCCTTAATATAATTACTTTGAATTATTTATTGTGTAGTTCATGTATCTCCATTTCTTTAGAGTTTGTTACTGATTCTTTATTTTGTTCTTTTGGTGGTGTCATGTTTTCCTGATTGTTCTTTATCTCATGGCTGTGTGTTGCTGTCCACATATTTGAAGACTTGTGAACTTACTTTAATCTTTGATTGGCTTTGACTGGGAATATCCTTCAACAGTCAGCTCAACAAGATTCTAGGCAGGCCACTTGGCTTGATGCTGGAATTTTAGGGCAGGGTTTCCTAGTGCCTGAGTTAACATGTGGGTGGGGCAGGTGCCTAGATCTGCAGGACTGGACCTGAGTCCTGGAGCCAATGGGATAGACCTCTTGATTGAGCCTTTGTGGTTAGGCCTGGAGCCTGGGTCCATAAGGGCTGCCCTAAAGCCAAGAAGGCTAGGTCCAAAGAAGCTGACCCAGTGTTAGAATTAGCCTTGAATCTGAATCTTCATGGTCATACCAGGCACTGGGATAAGCTAGGCATCTTAGTCCACTGAGATAGGCTTGGAGCCTAAGTCCATATGGGCAGGCCTGGGGCTGGGTACTAGATCTATAGGGGTATACCTGGAGCCTTGGACTGTGAGGGCTGGCCTGGCACAAGAGTCCAGTGGAATGGACCTGGATTCTAGATCTGCTACAGCCAGCCTGGACTCTGGGTCCACTGAAGTCTGAGGTTGCAGGAACTGACCCAGACCTGGGACCAGTCTGGTACTGGGGCAAAGTAAAGGCTGGGCCTATGGGGGCTATTCTGGAGCCTAGGATTTTGGTTACTTTTCTAATGCATGGAGCCATGGTGGCTGGCCTAGAGGATAGATCTGCAAGGACTGGCCTAGATCCTGGGGCCATGAGGGCCAGCTTGTAACCCATGTACACAATGGTGGTTTTGGAGCCTTGGTCCATGGCTTCCAGTCCAGTGCTAGGATATAGTGGGACAGTCCTGGAACCTGGGTCTACTAGAATAAGCTTGGATCCTAGGTCTGCTGTAACATGGTGCTATAAGGGCCAGTCTGGGGAGTGGGGCCTCAGGGAATAATAGCCTGGCACTGGACAAGCCTGGGTCCTATGCCTACAGGTGCCAGGTTGATGCCTGAAGGCAGGGGTGCTGACTTCATGCCAGGGTGAGCCTGAATTTGGGAGCTGTGTGGGTTGACCTGGCTTAGGGCTGGTTGGAAATCTAGGGCTGGCTTGGAAGCTGGAATCACAAGGTCTTGTCTGGCAGTGAGTAGGTCTGATACTTGTATCTACAGGGACCAGCCAGGAGGCTGAATCTGAAGATGCTGGCCTGATGACTAGGCTTGGAGTGCATGGCATGGCACTAGGGCAGTCCTGAAGCCTGGTGCCTTAGGTATCAGTCTAGTGCTGAAGGTAAAATGGAGGTCAGGGCTGTCAGGTAGCCTTGCCCTGAGGCAAGACTTGTGAATAAGTCTGTCGGGGTTGGCCTGGTACTGGGGCAGGGTGAGTGCTGGGTCAGGTCCAAAGTCTGGAGCTATACAGGCCTGCCCAAAACTGTGTTTTACTATAGTGGGCCTAGTATTGGGGACTGAAACAACGTCTAGTGCTCATTTCTCTCTCTTTTCTCCAAATGGATTGTATCTTTCTCCATTCTGTGCTGCCTGGATTTAGAAAAAGAGCAATGAGAGTAATGTAAAACCATCCTTCTCACTGTCTTCAATCAATCTTTTCTTATTTGTGCTTCACCCAGGTGCTGTTATGTCTCACCTCGTTTCTCTAGCTCTGATGAAGGTATTTTTGTGCATGGATAGTTGTTCAAATTGATGTTTTTGCAGGGAATGAGCACTGGAAAGTCCTATTCCATAATTTTACTGATGCGATGCCCTGGCTTTTCTCCACATCTCTGAAATCTAAATTCTAGGCACACACACTTGCCCTCTTTGGCATCCCTTGTGTTGGCTATTCCCTCTGCAAATGTCTTCTCCAAAATATCTGCATGACTATCTAACTTACTACCATCTAAGCCCAAATGTCATCTTCTTAATGAGCTCTACCCTGATGACTTTATTTAAAATTGCAAACTATCCCTTCTCCCAACCCTCCCAAATCCCCACTTTGCTTTATTTTTGTTGAATTTATCACTTTTTAAATATACTGTGCAGAAAAGAGTTAACATAGCAGGACTAACTGCTGTTCTTTGAAAGGCCTGCTTATAGGTTTGTTCCTTGGCTGGTATCTGGGAACTTGGTTTTTGGAGAGTTTCTAAAACTTAATTAACAGCTAAGAGTGACTTATTGTGCCTAAACTGTGTAAACAATATGGTTTATGTTGAGCATCTGTTTTTTTTCCCTAAGAGTCTGATATTTGGGTATATGCCAGGCAGAGGATGCCTATGTGATCAGCCCCCAATAAAAGCTGGGTGCCGTCTCTAATGAGCTCCCCTTGTTGGCAACGTTTTACACATTGCCATAATTTGTTCCTGGGGGAATTAAGTGAAGGACTCCATTGGGAGAAGACTCTGGAAGTTTGCATCTGGTTTCCTCCAGATTTTTTTCCTGCATCTTTTTGCTTTTCTTGTTTACTTTGTATCCTTTCACTGTCATAAATCATAGCTACAAGTCCAATGATATTCTGAGTCCTATGAGACCTCCCAATATTAGAGGTCCATAAATCATCAAATCTGGAAGTGGTCTTAAAGATCTCCCAACACATATAGTATATTAGTTAGGTTTCTCCAGAGAAAGAGTTTCAATAGGCTATAGATAGATGGATACATAGATAAAAAGAGATTTATTGTGAGGGATTGGCTGCTACAGTTATGGAGGTTGGGAAGTCCCACAATCTTCTGTTTATAACTTATTAGCACAGGAAAGCCAGTGGTGTATTTTCATTCCAAACCTGACATCCTGAGAACCAGGAGAGCTGTCTTTGTCTGTTTAGTAACTATACAGGAATACTTGAGTCAGAGTAATTTATAAGGAAAAAGAGGCTTATTTGGCTTATGGTTCTACAGTCTGTACAAGAAGCATGGTGACAACATCTGCTGGTTTCTGGTGAGGTCTTCAGGCTGCTTCCACTCATGGGGGGAAAGCAAAGAGGAACTGGTGTGTGCTGAGAGCCTATGGCAAGTGAGGAAATGAAAGAGAGAGGGGAGGTGCCAGACTATTTTTAACAATCAGGTCTTTTGGGAATTAACAGAGTAAGAATTCACTCATTCCTGCCTCAGGGAGGGTATTAATCTATTCATAAGGAATCTGCCTCCAACACCCAGATACCTAATGCTCCCTAATGGGAGCATTAGGCTCACCTGTCAGATTTGATCTTAATGGAGATCAAATTGCAACATAAAGTTTAGAGGGGTCAAACATCCCTACTATACCAGGAGCCAGTGGTGTAAGTCCTGATCTGAGTCCACAGACCCAAGAACCAAGATTGCTGATGTCTGATGTCACGGAAAACTGGATGTACCACCTTGAGCAGAAAACATCTACTTTTTGTCTGCCCTTTTGTCTTCTTCAAGTGCTCCACAGATTGCATAATGCCCAGCTGCATTGATAAAGGCCATCTTTGCTCAGTCTACCATTGCAAATTCTACTGTCTTCTGGAAACATTCTTTCAGAGACACAGAAATAATGTTTTATAAGATATTTGGGCATCCCTTAGCCCAGTCAATTTGGTACATAAAATTAACCATCACATATTGTATACAATTTATTTATGTGTCTTTATCCATTTTTTAATTTTTTCAATTATAAGTTCGACAAGATATAAATTCTCATTGGTTTTGTAGCTTAATATATCCCAAATGCCTAAATGCACCCAGCTTATAGTAAATACCGAACATATATTTGTTGAATTAATGATAAATTCAATTATATTTTGGAGGAAAAGATTCTGAGTAAATTTACCAAGAAACATTCATTAAAGAAGGCCTATTAAAATATAAAAGTTATATAATAAAGCTTAAAGAAAATGAAATTATACCATATGATTAAATAGTAAAATTAAATACTATGAAAATGCTAATTTCCCCAAATTAGTATATAGGTTTAAATAATGTCTAATAAAAACCAAAGATTATATTTTTGACAACATTATTTAAAAATTCAACAGAAAAAAATCATTTGTAAATGTTATAGTCCACACTTTCTTATTTGTCCTTTATCTGTACTCATATTCTAAACCTGTATTCTTACTTAATTGCTTCCTTTAATTTGCCTTCAACTATTATTCAAAAATTTTAATAATATCCAAACTATATTCTGTCTTTATATTCTATTCTGACATGCAGGATCATATCATAAACTTGCTAAGCAAAATACATACATATGTGTATATACATATATACACACACACACACACACACACAAACACAAAGTCGAATTCCTCCTTTCTATTCTCTTCCAACCACCCTCTTAAGAAGTAGAAACACTGTACATACTACAAGAAAATCTACAAATATTTTACCTCTACCAAAGAGGTTAGCAAGACTAACACATTCTCCTTCCTTTGCCTCTCCTGATTTTGTCCATTTTCTTCCACTCCAACTTTAGTTGAAAAATACTTTGATTTAAATTTAAGCATACATGTTTTAAACTTGTTTTTTTAAATACAAGGGAGTTTTTGAAAAATGAAAATGAGTACATGGCTAAGATAGGGTGATAGATAAGAGCATTGAAGAACCCTTGAAGAAAAGAGTAAATAAAAGACATCATATTGGAAGAGCCACTTTCAAGAACAGTAAAGCCAAAGTTACAAGAAATAATAGAAATCATGGGGAGTAAACAAGGAAAATTAGTTTCTGTAATAAGGGACATAATTATTTGTGTAGTTGCAGATCCTAAGCTCCTTGGTGTGAAGTAGGAGTAGTGAAGGGAGGGAAAATGACCTGGCATAAATAATGAGAATAAAGAGAGAAATCTATTACATCATCCATCCCAGAAGTATAAAGGATAATGGGAGAAAAAATACTAACAGTTAAGAGAAATGACGAAGAAGCAGAGTCCAAGGGGAAAGTCAGATTTTAGATAAAGCAATGAAGTGAATATGACTTATGATGTGAATATTTGTGTCCCTTCAAAATTTGTGTGTTAAAATTTTAAGTCCCAAAATAATAGTATTAAGAGATGGAGTATTTTTAGATAATTAGTGTCCTTATAAAACTCTTTCCAGAGGGCTAGCTGCCCGCTTCCAATATATGCAAACACAGCTAGAAAGCACTGTCTATAAGGAACAGGCCCTCAACAGACATCAAGTCCACCAGTGACTTTTCTTATCTTCCCAGACTCCAGAACCGTGAAAAATAATTTGTTTTTTTTAATAAGTCATCTAAAGTCTTTTTGTTATTACAACCCAAACAGACTAAGACAGAAATTGGTACTGGGATTGGGATGTTGTTATAACAAATACCTAATAAGTCACTTTATAGAAAGCCTCAGTTTTTTTAGATAATATCTAGGTGGTTATGAATTGAATGTTGGTAGATATATGAATGACAAAGACCATTTTGATGAGGTCTTAAGGAAAAATTAACATGTCATCAGAAACGGGAAAAAAGGTTACCTTTGTTACAAAGTGGCAAAGAACTAGGGTGAATTGGTTTTGGTTTTGTGTCTTAGTGTTTTGTATTAGGTAGAAGTTGTAAGTAATAAAACTTAGTACTTGGCTAAGGTAATTTCTAAGTAAAGTGTTGAAGTTGCATCATGGTTTCTCTTAAATGCTTATTGTAAAATGCAAGGAGAGAAATTATACTAAGACAATTTTTAATCAAAAGAAAAGCAAAACCTAAAGATCTAGAAAATTCTCATCCTGTACATATTGAAAAGAATGAGAAACAGTATTCAGGAGAGAATACCAAAGATAATGCCAAGTGATGATTAAACAAGCTTAGTATGGATTAACCATTTCTATGAAAGTCAGGTGTTATTCATCAATTTGGGTAACAGGCTGGAAGAGTTTTGAGTTAGATGTTAGAAAAAGTCTACATTGCCATAAACAATTGATTAAGGGCAATTCTGGTGAGGCCTCAGAAGAAGACGAAAACTGCTTCCTGATTATATTTATATATCTAAAATAGTTGAATTAATAAAAACAGTGAGAAGTGTGGTGGTTTCCAGGAACAGGAGGGAAGAAATAGGGAGCCGCTGTTTTACAGGTATCAATTTCAGTTACAGAGATTTGCTGTACAACATTTTGCCTATAGTTGGAAATACTTTATTTCACACTTAAAATTTGTAAGAGGGTACCTGTCATGTTCAGTTTCTTTAACCACAATTTAAAAATGAAGGGAAATTCATAGTATTTTTCAACATTTTTTGGTTAAGAGAGAGCGTTTTTCAAATTTTACACCTTTGGTGGAGATGCAGGGCTCAAACTATTACAATTAGTAAATAGTTCTCAAAATTATTTAACATGAATTGTTCTGGTTTCATGCTCTGAAACAAACAAAAGAAGTCTCATTTGGTTTTCCATACACATTTGTGAAACAGATTATTTTTTAAATAAACTTTATATTTTAAAATAATTTTAGATGTATAGAAAGTTGCAATGACAGTGCAGAGATTTTCCTTATGCTCCTCACCCAGTTTCACCCATTGTTGCCAAAAAATGAAGTTGTGCTTTCATGTCCTTAAGTCTGAGGAGTGGACTAGCCAGACATCTCTCAGGAAAGAGCACCTAGAATCCAGAGAACTCTAGGTAGAATAAACAAATCCATATATATTATATCATTGAGGATTTAGGCAGGAGATAGAGCCCACTCTAGTCTTTTCAATGGAAGAAATTTACTATTAAAAAAATATTAACTATTTAAAGGGCATGATGTACAAAAATGAGAAAAAAAAACTCTAATGATTACTGGGACAGTTGATGTAAGGATTAGCCATAACCTTTAGAAATAAAGGAAACTATCCAAAGAAAGAATAAACTTGGAATAATCTGCTCTCCCTCAAGGTGGACATTCAGATCCTATTAGGGCAGAAGCTGTTGTGGCCCATTAGATGGCAGAGAAGATCTCTGAGGCTAAGTTTAGTGAGCAGGACTTCACTCAATGAGTGCCATTGGTACTTGTAAGGAAGCTGCTGGTATGTCTGCGAAACTAACTAGGAAATTTCCCATTGGGATTCTGGTGAAATTTATTTATTAATCTGTCTACAAAGATGCTAGCAAAACTGCCAGAAATGTACTTAATGAGATACTAGCAAAACTTGCTGGTGTGCCACTGAGTCTCTGGCACACCACTGGAAAGAAACTCATTTGCTGACAAAGAAGTTGCCAGTGCCAGGGAGTCACTGTTGGCAGCCATGCTGTGAGAACAAGGGCAAAGTTCCAGAATCAGAATCCCCTTCTGCTTGTAGTGCCCTCTACTAACAAGGTTACCATTTTGCTGGATGGCAAAGGAAATATGGTAACAGGGCCCAGCCCCAGTATCACCAATCAGGGCAAATGAAGGTAGATTTAGAGATGAGAGGCGATTAATTGATAACTGGTTCACATATTAGGTGTCATCTCAACTAAGAGTACATGTAACAAGGACACAAATATCCTTCCTTCATTCAGATGTGGGAAAAATATATATAGCTTCTTTGTTTCTTTATAACTCTTCCTCATGAGCTAAAAGCATCTGAGTAGCAGAAAAATAAAACTCACTATATTTTACTCCAATCCTTTAGATTTATTACATTGTTATAACGTAAACATCCGTTTTATACATGTACTCAGTATGGTTATATGAAATGGTCTGCCTCTTAAATTACCTCTCACTCCTACAACTAAATCAAAGATGGCTGGAAAGATGTGAGTGCTTAGGTTAATGCAGCGTCTTAGGAATGAGTGGAAGAATCCTTGGAGCTACACAGTGTCCTCTACATTACCCTATACGTGATGGTTAATATTAGGTGTCAACTTGATCGGATTGAGTGATGCCTAAATGGCTGGGTAAAGTCTTGTTTCTGGGTGTTGTCTGTGAGGGTGTTGCCAGAGGAGATTGACATTTGAGTTGGAAGAGGAGAGGAAGACCCACTCTCAATGTGGGTGGGCACCACCCAATCGGCTGCCAGCTGGCTAGAACACAGCAGGCAGAAGAAGATGGGATAACCTTGCTTGCTGAGTCTCCTGGCTTTCTTCTTGTGATGGACACTTGCTTCCACTCCTCTTGCCCTTGGACATCACACTCTCGGTTCTTCAGGCCTTGGACTCTGGGACTTGCACCAGTGGCTTGCAGGGGTTCTAGGGCCTTTGGCAACAGACTGAAGCCTGCACTGTTGGTTTCCCTGGTTTTGAGGCTTTTGGATTTGGACTGAGCCACTACCAGCTTCTTTCTTCCCCAACTTACAGATGACCTATCATGGGATCTCACCTTATATAATGTAAGCCAATTCTCTCTAATTAACTTCCCTTCATATATACATATATCCTATTTGTCTGTTTCTCTGAAGATTTATGACTAATATACTATATATCTCAATGAGGTGGTAAGTGGTCTTGTCTGTTACTTGTACTAATTAGTTTTAAAAGTTAAGACTGGTCTCATATGCATTTTGGGCAAGGAGCGTCCAAATCTATTCTTAGAGCTAAAACTTCTTGTCATTTTGTCATAGAAGTCACCATATGTAGTAAATTCCTGGTGTCTGGACTTCATTGACTCAATAAATATCAGTTGTTATCTTTGGCATTCTTTTACCATCACATTTAAGAATTTCTGGGATGCTGGATCAGCTATGGGAGGTGACGATCACCGACTCAGTTTCATTTATCTACTTACTATGCTACCATTTTGTACCCTGACCAGTAAATGGTTTAGTGGGCATTTTCTAAAGGCAGGCAGGCTTTTAATAGTGAAACTGGAGATACTTGATACCACCTAGAGCTTCAAAAGCCACACCCAAATAATGGAGTGTTCCTAAAGACTACACACTTTCATGTATACCTACAAGAGTTGGGAATAACAGAGATAAAATCTCTAGCTTCTCCCTATTCACTCTTATGTTCTCCACTTTCCCTCAGAGGCAATAAGGACCTGTATCAGGTTTTGCCTTTTATAATAACTCATTTCTTCCCTACACTAACCTTATGACTAAGTCTTACTGATATTACAGGGTAGAACAATAATAATTTCAGGTAACATATGCTTCAGACCATAAATGCAACTTTGGAAACACTTAAAGTTTTCTGACAGATTTGCATGCAATCTATACTCGCTTTCCATATTTCTATACCTTCTATATTTTTTGTAACCCATGACAATTTTGTTTCTGTCCTTCATACTCTTAACCATGAAACCTAGAATAAACGGCAAGTTTAGCCAAGAGACATGGGAATGAAAATCTTTAGTCATAAAGGTTGAAAGATGGCCACATTATTGTGCAGACAACTAAAGTATCAAAGAAATAAGTAGGAAATACAACAAAATGAGAGATAAGAGATGTGTGTGAGTGTTCACATATTGTCTGTAAGTTTATCTGTAGATAAGAAAAGACATCAATTTAAGTGTATAGCAATAAAATGTAAATAAAAAGGAAGATTAAAGTAGCAGTTCAAAGAAACAGAGCTGTATGGATATTAAACATATGGTGAGTGATTTTATTATACCCTCTGGGTACTATTAAAACACCCACAAGTAATCTGATTACTTGTCCCATCTGGAATCCACAAAGCTTCAGGTTAGTTGCTATGTACCCAACTGCATGCCCTCAGAATAATTGGTGTTGTCTTATTTTTTTTCCTTATTAGCATTCTCTGTCATCGCCAAAAATGACATGGAAAGAGTACCCAAAGTGCATAACTGAAGCTGGCAAGGGAGTCTCATCTGTTATTTTTGTTTTATCTCATCAGCCACTTTCTTTTGAAGTTTAACAGAGGGATGAACATTTTATTTCATCTTGTCTTATCTAGTGGCTTAAGTAAGTTTAGAAGTTTTGCCAATTTGAAACACGTCGTAGTCTACATTCCAATCAATGTGGATATGAGTGTGTATGTGTGTGTGTGTATTATATACATCATTTATTGCAAGACAAAGACATTCTAAAACCTTTTTAATCAATGAAGCCTTGAATTTGACTGGAACTTTTCTTTGTGTACCACTACACTTTCCCTAAAAGTTGTCTCTGCTTTAGACATTTGTTAGTAGTGCCAATTTGAGAGACATTTGCCAAATAATGTGTGCATGAATTTTTAGCGCTTTCAAAGAAAAGAAACACAAGGTAGCCTAGGAATTTACAGGGAATCCATTATTTCTTTATGTATTGTAATTAGACTAAATAAATGGCCCTTTAGTAACATTTTTTCCCCACCCTGCCCCTCTAACTTCCTTCTTTCTCTTGTTCTATCTTCTTGCCTTTTGAGGTGTTAAAGCAATTAAGTGAAAAAAAAAAAGAAAAAAAAGCCTGACTTGTCATCTTTCATGGTGACTGGAAAATCAATATTCAGCCTCTTCCAGTCAGAGAAGGCTAGTAAATCCAAAGATTGGACCCTTTAACATGAATGATTTGCAAAACCAATTTACTTGGAATTACTTAAAAATGCCCATGCCAAATCTATTAGTTATAAGACTGAAAACTTATAAAATTTTATTCTAGCCTCATATTTTCCTATTTTGAATGCATGTAGGTCGATTTTCTTATTTGATATACATGCATTTAATCACCATTAATTGTAGTTTCAAAATTTTCTCAGTCTGAATTTAATTTATGTTTAGCTTCCTGTCTTCTTTCATATTGTTTTAAATGTATTTTCTCCAAAACTAGCTATCATCACTTTATTTTTTAATGTATTGATAAGGACTTTCATATTCAAACCAGCCTCTCTTAATCCGTAATTCAAAACAAAACAATGGAATTGGAGAAAAGAAAGATGTTTAACACCAACAAATTTCAAGTGAGACAGACAATATAAGATAGAATACAGGAGGAATCCCCAATAAATGTGAAGCAGATGAAGCTAGATTAAAAAATTCTAATCTTTATAAGACTTCAACTTTATACCAATTAGAATATGGGTACCAGCCGACTTCTATGTGAATGATTTTGGGGATGAGGGAGGAACAGACACTGAAATTTCATTTTCCTCACACAGCAAAGTCATATCTTCAAATCCATGCAGAGATATAAACTACATAGGAACTAAGCAGAAAATAAGAACAGGTTAATGAATGTGAGGCAGACATATCAGAACACAATAAGTAAATTCTTGGCAGGTCATTTTAGACAAGGGGCTATGCAGATAAAGCCTGAGATGGGATCAGAGAAGGGTACTTAGTTACCAGTGTAGTGTATAATAGACAGTCAAAACACACATCTGCTATTTTTACCAATAAGGAATCCAGATTAATCTTTCCTATTGCTATAATGAGTTATCAAAATGTAACAAAAACACAGCCTAGAGAGATATACTGAAGAACAAACAGAACTGCATTTAATTTTCTTTGACAAATCCAATTTTGTAATTATTTTCTCAGGTTTTTAATTTCAATGTGACTTTAAAATTTATTCATTTATGTATATGCATTAATTTGTTTTAAAATAATATCCCCTGGCCGGATGCGGTGGTTCACGCCTGTAATCCCAGTACTTTGGGAGGCCAAGGCAGGAGGATCAGCGAGGTCCGGAGTTCGAGACCAACCTGACCAACATGGAGAAACCCTGTCTCTACTAAAATACAAAATTAGCTGGGCGTGGTGGCACATCCCTGTAATCCCAGCTATTCTGGAGGCTGAGGCAGGAGAATGGCTTGAACCCAGGAGGCAGAGATGGCCGTGATCCGAGATCGTGCCATTGAACTCCAGCCTGGGCAACAAGAGTGAAACTCTGTCTCAAAATAATAATAATAATAAAATAATATTCCCTAAATTTACACATATCGATTCACGAAACATCGCTCAGGAATAATATAGTTGCTTTTTTATTTCTTTATATGTATATATAAACAATAATGTAATCATCTTTTTTTTTTTTTTTGTCTTTTTAGACTGAGTCTTCCTCTCTGGCACAGGCTAGAGTGCAGTGGTGAGATCTCAGCTGTCACTGCAATCTCCACCTCTGGGTTCAAGCAATTCTCCTGCCTCAGCCTCCCAAGTAGCTAGGATTACAGGCATGAGCCGGCAAGCCTGGCTAATTTTTGTATTTTTAAGAGAGACAGGTTTTCACCATGTTGGCCATGGCTGGTCTTGAACTCCTGACCTCAGGTGATCCACCCACCTCAGCCTCCCAAAGTGCTGGGATTATAGGTGTTAGCTACCGCACCCAGCCCAATTTTTACAGGTATATTTTTCATTTTTAAATAATTTATTTCAAGACATGGATTTTATTTGCTTATATATGCCTATATACTCATATATATAATTTATACAAATTAATATTTTTTAAAAATTTATATATATATAAAAATATATGGTTTCAGGAAGGCATTTTTAAGTATGGTATATTTTATTAAAATAGAAATCATCAGAAAAATGTTTGCATTTATAAGGTAACATATATATACTTAAACTGTGTGTATGTGTGTGTGCATGTGCTTATTTTAAGTATTGTGGTCACTGTGGAATGGTTCCTAAAAGCCAATTGTAGCCTACTGATTCACTTAACTTTCTTTATTATAGAGATAGAAAAGATATTCATCTTTTTACATTGCCTGTCATTTAAGGGTGGCCAAATATCATAGTTCTGGCCAATGTGATACAAGCGGAAGTACTTCAGAGAGTTATCTTTTTTCATCAAGATTTAATGAAAAGATGGTTTGGGTCCTTTCACTTTTATCTTTCCTGAAACACAGACATAAAGCTTAGAGGTAAAATAGCCATCTTGCAAAAACCATACACCAAAAATGGAAGGGCAAGATGTGAGAAAGAGCTGAGGTCACATAATGATACTAGAATAATGTATCTACCCTGGCCTGCCTCCCTCTGAGGTCCTCATTGTTGAAATGAATAAATCTATTATTGTTTAAGCCACAGTATTACAATTTTCTGTTTCTTCCATCAAAAAGCAATTCTAACTGATATAACTAGCATATAAATTTTGAAGCTTTCTTGATGAATTGTATTTTAATAAAATATATTATTCTATAAGTGCTTCCCTGAAAGCCTATGAATAGAAAATATATTTTAAAGAATTATAACTTCAGAAAATAGTACTTTCAATTTTTAAATTTTTCCATTGCCAGTATTTTATAGTAGTGGCTATGTTGGTTAAACTAAATATCTACAAGTAAAATTTTTATTTTTATTTTTTTCTGTGAACATTACTATAGTATGATTCTCACATGCTGGCTTAAATTTTACTTGCCATAACCTGAAACATGCCTTTTATCAAAATAAAGTCATGAAATATTAAAATCAGAAATTAATATTGAAATCAGCAAACATCTGTTGATTGCTTAATATGGTACTAAATTAGGATTTCTCGAGAACAAAAAATATAACATATATTATTTGTCATGAGATAATGTAAAATGAAGCTTCATATGAACAAAGAAAGCAAGACAACATGCCAAACTCTCCACAAAAAGACTTACCATAAGACAAACTGCTGTAACAAGCCCCTCTTGGACATCACATTTTTCTGATGAACTACAGTCTTTTTTGGTAAAATGAATATCAACTTTGGCTGAAGATGTTCCTGCTGGTCTTTGGCTCTTGAGCACTGACATTACTAATGATGATTTTATTTTTTTTTAATTCTTATTTATTTTATTTTTCTTTTTAGAGATGGGGTCTCACTCTGTCACCCAGACTGAAGTACAGTGGCAGAATCATAGCTCACTGCAGCCTCCAACGCTTGGGCCCAAGCTATCCTCCCACCTCAGGCTCCTGAGTAGCTAGGATGACACCTAGTGTGCACACCACTGCACCTGTGTTTTTTGTTTTTTGTTTTTTTTAAGAGACAGAGGGGTATGTGTCTCCTTATATGACTCAGGCTGGTCTCAAACACCTAGCCTCAAGCAATCCCCCCGCTTTGGCTTCCCATAATGCTAGGATAGCAAGCATGAATCACCGCTCCTGGTCCCCAGTATTTCTTTTGTATTGATTAATTCATGTCACGTTTTTATAACATTTAACATTTGCAGCAATATTAATTCAAATGAATAAACTAAGTTGCAAACATCATGGTAAACTGTAGTACCATCCAACTGTATCAAAGATGTCTAACCCTTTAATATGTCAACACTGCCCACACCTATGGCCAACCACCTCCTCATAGATTACCAAGGAAAAGAAATCATAGGTAAATGTTATGTAATATATGCATGTAACAGACTAACATGGCTGAATTAGATAATTGATTTTAGAGACATTGGTGAAGTAAATCTGTAATGACCAATTGAATCTGGTTTCATCCCTTGTCAACTGTATTTTATTCACAATTTTGAGAATAGGTGAGGCATAGTATAATTTGATTGTGAACATAAATCTGGTGCCTGTGAATAGGAAAAAAAGACTGGATAAATATTAGGAGGGATATGGAGAGGTGAAAAAGAATGAAGAAGATTAAATAGTTCCCATCTGCACTGCATAATTTCTCAGTACATTATTTTAATTAATTCCATACAGCACCATAATTGTGTATTTTTGTACACTTTCAGTCATTTGTCAAAAGTACTTTATGGTTTTTTTTTTTAACAGTTTGTCTACAATGCCTACTTTATTTCAGAAATCAGGCACTTAATACAAATTCATTGAAGATTGACCCAATTTTATTTTTCTTCACAGACATAATTTTACTTTTTTTAAATTTTTTTTCATAGTTTTTGATGGACGGGAGACTCTTGTAATTTAAATGAAATGGAAATTGTTTTAGGTCAAATATATAATTGTGCTAAATCTTTCCATGTTTGATAAGCTATTCAGCAATAAATTTGTACACTATTTAGCCAGTATTCCTAGACACTTTATCATCTCCTTTTTCTAGTAAAGCATTTGAATCCTAGGATCCAACAAAAGATAACACTTATAATTTAATATGTCAATAAAAGATACACAATTCAATTTAAAAAGGCTACTGTAACCAGTTTGACTATAACATATTATAGCTATCATTGAAATAGATGAAAGATAGTAGATTAAATACTTTATGGTAATTTTATGGTATTGAGATTTGTTTTCTTGTCACAGCTGAACTGAGATTTCTTATCACATAGCTATAAAAGAGATTTCTAGATTTACATATCTAATATTTGCATTATAAAAATAAAGCACCACAATTATTTGCTTATCAAGGGTATCCATAACAAATATGCAATAACATAAACATACCCAAATGATTGACAGACTTTTTCAGTTTGCATCCTGATATTGTTTTACTTCTGTCATAGACATGATATATGGTTGAACTCTGAAGGCATGGTAAGGGAAAATGGAAGAAAAAAAAGCAAATATAACAAAGACCTCATATTATCACTTATTTGGGCTTACTAATCATCAATTTCCTGCATTAAGACTATTTAAAAAAAATCTGTGAGAATAAGTACATTTCCGTGAAAATGTGGTAAACGACAAAAATATACCATGATCAATTATCAAACAATAAGGCGTTATTGAAGAATTATAATGTCTGCTTCAACATGGCAGATACATTACCATCAAAACTTTTTGTATAGTAATTACCAAAAAATAAACTTCCACGTGGGAAAATTATGCTTGCATAAAACAAAGTTAATGCATTTTATCCATCTAGTAGCATTTATCATTGACCCTGTTTTTTAAAAATTGCAGTACTTGAAGCATTTTAATAGCATTCACTTGCTTTTGGCATTTTCAAAATATTTATATCATTCATATTGTCCAGAATCTTTCCAGAATCATTTTCTACATCGTACTCTGTGCCTGAGGAGGCTGAACTTCATGGACTGAGTCAATAGGCTCTCTGATCCTTGAACTTCTCACTGGATTTAGGCCGTCTGAAGAGAAAATTAGGGGGCAGGGTGACAGTAAGGATGAAGTATATTCCTGGCTCATTTTTTGTCTGGTTGCAGACTAGCTATGGCTAATTCTCAACTGAAGTCGTAGTTCCTGTCAGGTGGCCATCTGAGACTACAGCATTCCCTTCAGGTTGTGGAAATCTCTCCATCTTCCTCACTCCTCGAAGATGAGAGGTGATGATACTCTTCAACTCGTTAGCCCTATCGTGGAAGGTTCATCATTCCCTGTTGGTTTTCCTTCACCATGCTCATACCTTTGTAAATATCATTTTATTCAACGCCCTTTAATTACTACATTTGAGGATGGCAACTGCTTCTGTCTAGAACTCGAACTGTTACATTTTTCTTGATTTTAGTGTAGTATTTTTATATTGGACAATATCATAATTCAAATATCCAACATTATCAGAAAAGTAAGAATGTTGGATTTTTAGTATACTGACTTATAAGCACATGAGTAACTGACCTTCAGTAAATACTCGTTACACATTTGCCTGCTAACTTAGGGTATAGTTAATCAAAGTTAACTTTTTTGATGAGTAGAGTCATTATCAATTAAATATTTTATTAACACTTATAGTTTAAACTTTAGGTACAAATATAGATGTCATGGATCAATAGATGTTAGATGTTAAAATGGACAGTGCAAAATTGTCTTCTAGGAAAACTTATCATTTGTACTACCACTAACATCATAAGAAAATAAATATTTCTGAGCAGTAACAGAATGGATTTTGTATATTTTTTTTAATTTTGCCAGTCAATTAACAAAAAGTAGCATCTTAGTATTGTTTTAATTAGTATTTTGGTTGCTAGTGAAGTTGGATATGTTTTTATGTGCATATTGTCAATGTGCATTATTTTTTAGTGAAATGTCTCCTCACAGTTTTATTCATTTATGTTGGAGTAATTAAGCTTTTAGACAGCTCTGATGTCCAAGATTTTATTGAAGGCAAACTATAAATTATGATGTTTTCCATTGATATAAGGTAGACGTGGAGGACATTCTTGAGTGAAGATGATGAGTTTTGTTTTGGACAAATGATACATTTGTGGGTACCTATGGATGTCATTTATATGACATGGGTAGATGGATGGGTAGTTGATTATACAGTATATTAGAGCTTGGTAAAGAGTTTTCTGCTGTAAATATAAATTTGTGAAAGTTCAGAGTACATAAAATATAAATAAATGATTAGCGTGTAAAGTGATTTTTTTAAAAGTACAATATTATAAAGAATACCAACTTAATGGCTTTGTAAAAAGTTCATGTAGAAGAGGCAGAAGGAATAGAAAAATTAACAGAATGTAATGTCATAGAAAGTGAGAGAAAATGTTATCACATACTGGGAAAGGTCAAATATAATGGAAACAAAAAATTGCAATTTTTTAATTAACAAAAATGGTTCCTTAGTGACTGTGTTGAGAGACATTTTAGTGTTATGGCAGAACTAGCAACATGAGAACTTGAAGAACGAATGAAAGGTAAGTGACTGAAGATGAGGTTGTAAAAAATGTCATGAAAGGTCTTCTATTGTGAAGGAAAATTGAGACAGTTTTATTTGCAGGAAGTTATGGAACTGAGGGAGTTCAGGTTAGTGTTTCCAAAAAATTAAACTGTAAACAGAATTGAGCATATTTTAATTCATTAAGAATTAAATAAGACTTAATTCAGACTTCATTATTAATGAAGAAACTAAGTGTGTCAGAAAACTACAAGCAACAATAGACAAGAGGTGACTGATAGAGTTATGTAACAGAGAGAACAGGAGGGTATAAGATCCAGGGCATAAATGGAAAACTAAACTTGGTAACACAAATGACTTGCAAATCATTGGTAAAGATACAATTATGTGTATCTGTGCAAAAGAATTAAGATAAGTGAATAACATTAGTTTGATGGTAAGTAGATTCTCTGGAAAATATAAATTAATTTTCCTAAACATGAGGGGAAAATGAGGTGGGTGATAAGATTGAAGATTTGGGTATTGTAGGAAAGTTTAAGGTAATTTCTGAGGACAAGCAGCAGACTGGGAGAAAACATTTGCAAAGCACTTATCTGGTAAAAGATTTGTATCCAGAATACGCACACAAAAAAAGTCATGACTCAATAAGAAGACAAACAGTCCAATTTAAAAATCGACAAAAATAGGCCCAGCGCAGTGGCTTATACCTGTAATTCCAGCACTTTGGGAGACCAAGGAGGGTGGATAACCTGAGGTCAGGAGTTCGAGACCAGCCTCATTTTTATTTTCAGTAGAAACCCCCTCTCTACTAGAAATAAGAAAATTAGCTGGGTGTGGTGGTGTGTACCTGTAATCTCAGCTACTCAGGAGGCAGAGAATTGGTTGAACCCAGGAGGCAGAGGCTGCAGTGAGCAGAGATTGTGCCACCACACTCCATCCAGCCTGGGCAACAGAGCAAGATTTCTCAAAAAAAAAAAAATTTACAAAAATATAAATAGAGAAAAATATATACAAATGTCTAATAAGCACATAAAATAATACATAACAGCATTAGTCATTAGGTAAATGCAAATAAAAATAATAAGAAAATAACATTTCACGCCTTCTAAAATAGCTATAATTTTAAAAAAAGACAATAACCAGTAATGGCAAGGACGTGAAGAAACAAAAATCTTCATACATTGCTGTAGAATTAGAAAATGGAGCAGCAATATTGAAAACAATTTATCAGGTTCTCAAAAATAATTTTAAAAAAAATTTTAAAAATCTTTAAAAAAAATTTTAAAAATAAAACTATCATATGACTCAGCCATTCCACTCCTTAGGTATATACACAAGGGAAATGAAAACATATGTCCACAAAAAGACACGCACAGTAACATTCATAGTATCATGATTCATTATAGCAAAAACCTGGAAACCACCTAAAAGTTTATCAACTGTTGAACAGATAGACACAATGTAGTACATATCCATAAATTGGAGTACTATTTAACAATATAAAGGGATAAACTGATGCATGCTGTTACATATAAACCTCAAAACCAGAAGCCAGACTCAATAGACTATGTATTGCATAATTCCTTAAATAAGAAATGTGTATAAGGCAAATGTATAGACAGAAAGTAAATTAGGTATCACCTAAAGGTGGAAACAGTAATTTACTGTAAATAGGCATGAGAGATTTCATTGGAGGGATAAAAATATTCTAAAACTGACCTATGGTGATGGTGAACCACTTTGTGAAGTTTGGATTTACATAAAGAAATGAAGAGTGCCGGTAGAAATAAATGAAGGTAAAAGAATATATTTTCTTTTTCTTATGTTAATTGTGCTAAAATATAACTTTATAGTAATAGTATTAACAACATATTGAGTATATATAGAACATAGACAAGTGAAATGAATGAGGGCAATGTCTCAAGGGTTGGGAGGGGACACTAAGAATATTTAATTACCAACTACCTTCACTACATGAAGTGTTATAGTGTTATACGAAGGTGGACTTAGATGATTAAAAATATAATTTGGAAACTATATAACCTAAAAACTATAGAAACTTAAAAATATTGGAAACTATGGCAAGCACTAAAAAAAATTGATATTCTAAAAAAATATATATAAGATGGAATAATATAAAATACTCAAACGAGAAAATGCAAAAAATGACCAAATTAAATAAATAGAAACTAATATCAACATATTAGAAATTAATCCTTCTGTATCAATAATTTTTATAAGAGTCAATGGTTTAAATAAACCAATAAAAGAGTCTGGTAAGGCTGATTTAAGAGTGAATGGTCTAAATAAACAAATAAAAGACAGAGTCCGGTAAGGTTGATTTTTTTTTAAGACACCCAAGTATACACTATAAGAAATTCACAGGGGTGGGGGCGGTGGCTCACACCTGTAATTCCAGCACTTTAGGAGGCCGAGGCAGGTGGATCACGAGGTCAGGAGTTTGAGACCAGCCTGGCCAACATGGTGAAACCCCGTCTCTACTAAAAATACAAAAAAATAGCTGGGCATGGTGGCATGTGCCTGTAATCCCAGCTACTCGGGAGCCTGAGGCAGGAGAATTGCTTGAATCCACGAGGCAGAGGTTGCAGTGAGCCAAGATTGTGCCATTGCATTCCAGCCTGAGCAACAGAGCAAGACTCTGTCTCAAGAAAAAAAAAAAAAAAAAAAGAAAGAAAGAAAGAAGAGAAAGAAATTCACTGTAAATATAACAATTCGGATTCAGGCAGGTTAGAAGTAAAGGAATGAAAAAGAAACACGTTCTAAACTAATTTAAAGAAGGAAGGAGTAATTGTATTAATGTGGAACAAAGTATATTTTCAAACAAGTGAAATTGTCAGAGCTAAAGAAAAATATTTTATAATGAACGAAAGGGTCAATTTTCCAAGAAGACATAGCATGCATACACGTGTATGCACCTAAAACAGAGCATCAACATATGTGGGGGGAAAAAAAACCTTATGGAAGTGAAAGAGAAATATATAAATCTACTGCTTTACTTGGAAACTTCAACAATTCTCTTTCAGTAATTGCTATATCAAGCATGCAGAAAGTCAGGACAGATATAGTTGATTGAAAAACACTATAAATCAATTTGATCTAATTGACATTTATGGAACACTTCTTCCAACAACACCAGAATACACATTCTTTCTTAACTCATATGAAATAATCACCAGGATGGACCACATTCTCTGTAATTAATCACATAGGGCACCTTAATTTATGCAAATTTTTAAAATTATTTAGGAGGTTAGGAGATACCAGGGTAAAATGCAGAATGTGACATAAAAACCTAACACTATTAGAAATGTATGAAACAAACTCACTGAAATGTGGGGGACAAGGTGCTGACCTAGATACTATGAAAATATGTTGCACACTAACTGCCTTTTTGTTTTGTAGTATCTTTTCAAGATGTTTATAGAGAAAGCAGCCTTGGAAAACAGAGAAACTGTCTTCTTTTGGGGCAAAAGGCAGATTTATACACTATACAGTATAATAAATATTCTTTCTCCCTCTGGGACGAAAGTCAAGCCGACTTACTCCCTAAAAGGATTCAGATTCTCTAAGCTTGATGTTCTTCAGTCACGCAATACCCAACTGGGCATGTGCAACCTGGTACCCTTCATGTTACCCTGTAGGATTAGGCACTTTAGCTACTGCTATTGTTGTGAGTAATAAACTGCCTTTTGTCTCTAATTCAAAAAACTTATATACTCTGTCAGCAACCACGAAATTGTGGAAGACTAATATTTAGCTTAGAAGGAATTTAAAATTTTAGATACTTCAAAGATTTTTTTATACGTAGATCCAGACCTAGAAAAATGTCGTTATAAGCTTAGCTAACTTGAATTTATGTCAATGAATTATAGTTTTGAAAAATTCTTAAGCCCAAAGAACTAGAGCACATATTATGGGTCCCATCCAGTAGTCCCTGCAAGCTAGGTCTATTACTTCAACTTCAACTAGTAACTATTATTACTGAGTATTACAGTAGTTGATTGGTAAATAATTATGGGTTGATTAAGTCCTACTAGTTGTATTTATTTTCTATTACTGCCATAACAAATCACTACAAACTTACCTGCTTAAAACACAAATTTATTATCTCACAGGTCTGTAACTCAGAAGTCCTGTAGACTCAGCTCATTTCTTTGCTCCAGGACCCACATGGCCAAAATCAAAGTGCTGACCAGTATGAGATACCTAGAAGCATTAGGCAGTATCCACTGTCAGGTCATGGCAGAATTTAGTTCCATATTAAATTAGTTGTAATACTGAGGTCCCTGTTTCCTTCATGATTGTTGGGTGAAGATAGCGCTCAGCTTCTAGAAGCTACACACCTTTCTCTATTTGCAATCCTTTTTCTCTATCTTAAAAGCCAGAAGGAGGTGGTTGAGTCTCTCTCATGGTTTGTATCTCACTGACTTCTTTTTCTGGCTGATTTCACTTGCTTTTTCTATCACATATCTCCGACTGACAATTGCACCTTCCTCTTTTGCTTTTAAGGGTCCATGTGATGAAAGCAGGCCACCTCAATAATCTAGGATACACATATTTTTACATTTTAACGTCAGATGGTTAGTTACCTTAATTCTATCTGCAAAATTCTTTTGCCATGTATCATAACATATTCATATGTGGTAGAGACCATGAGGACCAAAATTCTGTGCATCGCACTGGGTCATTAAATGCAGGCCTAGTCTCTAGACTAAAAATGTTGTATGGAAATTTTGGTAATCATTCACAAGAGAGTCACAAAACTGGATAAAAAGTTTGGGTAAAAAGATCAGAGAAGAAATGACTAAGAAAGAGGATTATTGAATCTGGAGAAGAGGAAAATAATATCAGCCATTTGGTATGTGCTATTATCACACAGAAATAATCCTGAACATGTCTTCTCTGTAAAGAGTGTAACCAGGCCGGGCGCGGTGGCTCACGCCTGTAATCCCAGCACTTTGGGAGGCCGAGGCGGGCGGATCACGAGGTCAGGAGATCGAGACCATCCTGGCTAATACGGCGAAACCCCGTCTCTACTAAAAATACAAAAAATTCGCCGGGCGTGGTAGCGGGTGCCTGTAGTCCCAGCTACTCGGGAGGCTGAGGCAGGAGAATGGCGTGAACCCGGGAGGCGGAGCTTGCAGTGAGCCGAGATCGCACCACTGCACTCCAGCCTGGGCGACAGAGCGAGACTCCGTCTCAAAAAAAAAAAAAAAAAAAGAGTGTAACCAGAGGCCGGGCGCGGTGGCTCACGCCTGTAATTCCAGCACTTTGGGAAGCCGAGGCGGGCGGATCACAAGGTCAGGAGATTGAGACCATCTTGGCTAACACGGTGAAACCCCGTTTCTACGAAAAATACAAAAAATTAGCCGGGGTGGTGTCCGGCGCCTATAGTCCCAGCTACTCGGGAGGCTGAGGCAGGAGAATGGCGTGAACCCGGGAGGTGGAGCTTGCAGTGAGCCGAGATCGCGCCACTGCACTCCAGCCGGGGCGAGAGTGCGAGACTCCGTCTCAAAAAAAAAAAAAAAAAAAAAAAAAGAAAAGAAAAAGTTATTCAATGTTAGTATGGGTTATTGAAGGACACTGTAATCTTTCCTGGAAATTTCTGAGGTTAGAACTAGTCATTTGTATTTCAGGATGGTTTTAAGGCCAGTTTCATTAATAATTGATAATAGGTTAACTTATAAAACAAAGTTAGGTTGCTAGAGATTAATCAAAGTATTAATCCATAGAAAAAATAATTATTTCTCCTTTTCAGAGTACTATAAATTCAGTGTTTTCTTAACACTCATATATCTGCAAGATGAGTCAGAAGAAATGTTGTTCTGAAGGGGTGATGTTTATAAGATGGCACAATAGGAAATTTTGAACTCTTCCCCCACCCCCATGAACACACCAGTTCAACAACAATACACAGAAAAAAAAAAAATCCCTCTATAAACAATTCGGAAACTTGTTGAGAGGCTATTGGAAATGGGACAGCATGAAGCCAGTCACACTGAAGCTGGTGGGGACACAGCCCCGTGCAATCAGGAAGAAAGCCCTGATTCCCAGCTTTTCTGTGGGGTTGGAAAAAGTTGGACTGCATTTTCAATTTTCAAATTTTTCAAGGGTTTCCAAGGCTCTGGCTTTTGTCTTGCCTGTGTGAGAGTACTGACAGTATCTAGCATACTGTAGATGCCTGGGAGTCACAGAAGAAAGATGGTATTTTTTACTAACATACAAGCACTCATTTTAGTCCGTCTTCCTTGCTCAGTGTGGCATGAGTGGGTGAAAAAGCACATATTACATCTTTTCCCTGGAGAAGAAGAGAGTTGTACCATTTATCTAATATTCCAAGTCTTTCTGCCTGAGGGAGAGAGTATATCTTAATTTCTGAAATTGCTGGTGGTACTTGACATACTCTAGATGCTTTAGAGTCACTGAAAACTAAGAAGGCAATTTCGACTAGCATGAAGTTTAAGGAGTTCAGAGCCTCTAGCTGGGCTGATTGATGAGGATTTTCTTCGGTAAAGGCCAGCTTATGAAGACAGAGAGGTGGCTTTTTTTTTTTTTTCTAATGCACATACTAATACAAACAGCCAAAGAATATAAATAGAGGACAGAGAAAAATGTCCCAAACAAAGGGAAAAAAATGAATCTCCTGAAGCTGACCATAATAAAATGTAGATATTTAATTTACATGACAAAGAATTCAAAATAACCATCAAAACATATATAGTGAGGTCAGGAGAAAAATAGACAAGGTAAGAATTTCAACTGATAGAAAATATAAAACAGAAATCTTGAAGCTGAAGAATACAACAACTGAACTGAAAAATCTACTAGAACAGTTCAAGAGCAGAATGGATCAAGTAGAGAAAAGATTGATAAACACTGGTCATCAGAAATTATCCAGTCAGAATAGCAAAAAGAAAAAAGAATAATGAAAACTTAAGAGACTTAAAGGACTCCATCACATGGAATTCCATGATGGAATTCTCAGAAGAAGAGAAAGAAAAGGAAGGTATTTTATTCAAAGAAATAATGACCAAAACTTCCCAAATCTGGGGAAGAAAATGAGCATTTAAATCCACAATTCCAGTAGACCCAAATAAGGTGAAGACAAAGAAATCCACACTGAGGCACATAAGTGAATTGTCAAAAGTCAAAGACAATGATAATTTTCAAAGTAGCAAAAATAAATGATTTGCCATGTACTGGATAATTCCTTAAGACTATCAGTGCATTTCTAAGCAGAAATCTTGCAGGCTAGAAGATAATGACAGGACACATTCCAAGTGCTGAAAGAAGAAAACTACCCACCAAGAACGTAATACATAGAGACACTGTCCTTCAAAAATGAAGGGGAGATAAAGATGAAAGGTAGATTAAAAAAAAAGAGAATAGATCACATGTTAGGTCACAAAACACACCTTAACAAACCTGAGAAAAATTAATCACACCAAGTGTCTTTTCTGAACACAATGAAACTAGAAATCAGTAGGAAAAGAACAACTAAAAAATTCTCAAGTATTGGAAATTCTTGATTTCATTGCATCAAAGGAGCAACAGAAGAGGGGAATTAGAAAATATCTCCGCACAAATTAAAATGAAAACACAATATACCAAAGCTTATGAAACACAGCAAAAGCAGACTAAGAGGGAAGTTTATAGTTATAAATGCTCACATCAAAAAATAAGAAAGAGTGCAGATAAACAATCTATATTAAAGAAATGAAGAACAAGAACTAGAAAATGAAGAACAAACTAAGCCTAAAAGTAGCAGAAGGAAGAAAATAATAAAAATTAGAATAGAAATAAGTGAAATAGGTAACAGAAAAACAATAGAAAAAATCAGCAAAACAGAGTTTATTTTCTGAAAAGATGAACACAATTGATAAGCCTTTAACTAGACTAAAAAAAATAAAAAGGACTCAAATAAGAACAGAAATTTAAAAGGAGATACTCTAATTGATACACAACCTAGGTATGGTCATCTGACAGCCAACTCAAGCAAATTTTGAGGATATTTGTGCCTTCCAGTGAGTAGAAAAATAGTATTACTTTGCATTTACATATTTTTCTCTCCCTCTCTATTTTATGATTATTTAAATAACTTATTTACATTTTATTAGTTATTAGTTGATATAAAATTATTAAAGTAGGGTCAGCTTCCCTGTGGGACTGGGGCATGGCTGTCTTCCAGTCCTACCTGCCTGTCATCCCCTCCCAGGGCTACTGACTTGCTATCCCACTGGAGTGTGTACACAGTGCAGCTTCTGCTGCACAGCCTGTGTGCTTTGCTTCACTTGAGTGTGTTTTGGCTGACTGGGCACCCTTTGGATCTCACAGTGCAACAGGAACCCAACCTCAGTGGTGCTGAGGAGGGTGCCCTGAGCAGGTCCTGGTGCCCCAAGGCAGTGGTCCATGGCTAGGGAGTGCTGAGCTGGTATCTGCCTGGCACTCAAGCGGGAGAGGAGGCCACACTCTCAAAAAACTCAGAGGGGTGAGTAACAGGGGTTCGTGGGCTGGTGTTGGACCTAGGCATGCTTCTCCATTGGGCTGGTCCTTAACAGGCCTCTGCCCAGGCGAGTTCCACGGCCTGAAACACCTAACAACAACAACAACAAGAAATAATGAGCCCAATGCCAGTGATCAAAGTTGGCTCCTACAAAGCCCATGAATAGACTGGTGACAGGGTCACTTCTCTCTCCCTTGCACTGCAAAGCATAGCTGTAAACATAAGGATATACAAAGGAGCTGAGCAGCTAAGAGCTTATTTCCCACCCATTGCCCTCAAGCTCCATCTACTGGTTTGTGGCCTATACTACAACACCAAAAAGCACTTTGTTAATTCTCCCCACTGTGAAACCCAGGGCAAGAATTCAACAAAGACACAAAGACACTGTACAGAGGCTTAGCCCTCTGAAAACTTTCAGAAATGAAGCCAACTTACTATACTCAATTTACATCACAGTTAACGGGACACCAACCATCCCAGATAAGAACTAATTAGCACAAGAACTCTGTCAATTCAAAAAACCAAAGTATCCCCTCTAAATGAGCCCACTAGCTCCCTAGCAATGGTTCTTAACCAGTCTGAAATGACTCAAGGTCTGAAAGGTGAAACTGCCATTTTAAGAAAGACCCAAACTGAACTTACTGAACTAAAAAATTCATGAAAAAAGAGTTTCATAACACAATCAGAAGTATTAACAGCAGAATAGATCCAGCTGAGAGAAGTATCTCAGAGCCCAAAGACTGGTTCTTTGAATCAACTCAGTCAGACAAAAATAAAGAAGAAATAATTAAGAAAAATGAACAAAACCTCTGAGAAATATGGGATTATGTAAAGAGACCAAATGTATGACTCTTTGGTATTCCTGAAAGAAAATGAGAGAGAATAAGCAACCTGGAAAATATATTTGCGGATATAGTCCATGAAAATTTTCCTAGTCATGCTAGAGAGGTTAACATGCAAATCCAAGAAATACAGAGAAGTCTAGCTAGATACTATGAAAGACAACCATCCCCCAGGCACATAGTCATTAGATTCAACAAGGTCAGTGCAAAATAAAAATCATAAGGCAGCTAGGAAGAAGGGGCAGGTTAACTACAGAGGGAACCCCATCAGACTGGCAGCAGACATATGAGCATAAATTTTACAAGCCAGAAGTGATTTGGCCCCTATTTTCAGCACCTTAAAGAAGTGAAATTCCAACGAATAATTTTATATCCTGCCATACTAAGCTTCATAAGTGAAGGAGAAATACTTTCTCAGACCTGCAAACTCTGAGGGAATATGTTTTCACTAAACTGGCCTTATAAGACATCCTTCAGGGAGTGCTAAATATGGAATAAAAAAAAGATACATGTTATCACAAAAACACACTTAAACACATAGCCCACAGGCACTATAAATCAACTATACAATCAAGTCTACATAACAACCAGCTAACATATATAATGACAGGTTCAAAATCATACATATTAGTACTAAACTTGATTGTAAGTGGGCTAAATGTCCCACTTAAAAGACACAGTGTGGTAGATTGGATAAAAAGTCAACATTCAACCATCTATTCTCTTTCTGAGACCCATTTCACATGTAATGATACCCACAGACTCAAAGTAAAAGGATGGAGAAAGGTTTGCCGGGCAAACAGAAAACAAAGAGCAGGATTCACTATTCTTTTATCAGGTAAAACAGACTTTAAGCCAAAAAAAATGAAGAAGGATATTGAAGGGTTTTACGTAGTGATAAAGGGTACAATCCAACAAGAAACTTTAACTATCCTTAATATATGTTCACCCAATCTTGGAGTACCCAGATTCATAAAACAAATTCTTCTTTGCTTATGAAAAGACTTAGACAACAAGACAATAATAGTGGTAGACTTCGACACCCCACTGACATCATTACACAGATCACTGAGGCAGAAAATGAACAAAGAAAATGTAGATATAAACTCTACACTTGATCATTTTGACATAATAGATACCTATAGAAGATTTCACACAACAACCGCAGAATACAGATTATTTTAATGTGCACTCAGAATATATTCTAAAAATGATCACATGCTTGGTCATAAAGAAAGTCTCTATAAATACAAAAAGAATAATATACCAAGCACACTGTCAGACCACAGTGCAATGAAAATACAAATCAATATCAAGAAGATCTCTCAAAACTACGCAAATACATGAAAATTAAACAACATGCTCCTGAATAAGTGAATATCAAAAGTAAGGAATAAATTGAAAAAAATTTTCAAGTTACAAAAATATGGACACAACTTACCAAAATATCTGAGATGCAGCCAAATCTGTGTTAAAAGGAATTCCCTTTGAAAACTGGCACAAGACAGGGATGCCCTCTCTCACCACTCCTATTCAACATAGTGTTGGAAGTTCTGGCCAGGGCAATCAGGCAAGAGAAGGAAATAAAGGGTATTCAATTAGGAAAAAAGGAAGTCAAATTGTCCCTGCTTGCAGATGACATGATTGTATATCTAGAAAACCCCATTGTCTCAGCCCAAAATCTCCTTAAGCTGATAGGCAACTTCGGCAAAGTCTCAGGATACAAAAATCAATGTTCAAAAATCACAAGCATTCTTATACATCAATAACAGACAAACAGAGAGCCAAATCATGAATGAACTCCCATTCACAATTGCTTCAAAGAGAATAAAACACCTAGGAATCCAGCTTACAAGGGATGTGAAGGCCCTCTTCAAGGAGAACTACAAACCACTGCTCAATGAAATGAAAGAGGATACAAACAAATGGAAGAACATTCCATGCTCATCGGTAGGAAGAATCAATATCGTGAAAATGGCCATACTGCCCAAGGTAATTTACAGATTCAATGCCATCCCCATCAAACTACCAATGACTTTCTTCACAGAATTGGAAAAAACGACTTTAAAGTTCATATGGAACCAAAAAAGAGCCCACATTGCCAAGACAATCCTAAGCCAAAAAGAACAAAGCTGGAGGCATCACACTACCTGACTTCAAACTATGCTACCAGGCTACAGTAACCAAAACAGCATGGTACTGGTACCAAAACAGAGATATAGACCAATGGAACAGAACAGAGCCCTCAGAAATAGTGCCGCATATATACAACTACTGATCTTTGACAAACCTGACAAAAACAAGAAATAGGAAAGGATTCCCTATTTAATAAATGGTGCTGGGAAAACTGGCTAGCCATGTGTAGAAAGCTAAAACTGGATCCCTTCCTTACACCTTATACAAAAATTAACTCAACATGGATTAAAGACTTAAACGTTAGACCTAAAACCATAAAAACCCTAGAAGAAAGCCTAGGCAATACCATTCAGGACATAGGCATGGGCAAGGACTTCATGTCTAAAACACCAAAAGCAATGGCAACAAAAGCCAAAATTGACAAATGGGATCTAATTAAACTCAAGAGCTTCTGCATAGCAAAAGAAACTACCATCAGAGTGAACAGGCAACCTACAGAATGGGAGAAAATTTTTGCAATCTACTCATCTGACAAAGGGCTAATATCCAGAATCTAAAATGAACTCCAACAAAGTTACAAGAAAAAAACAAACAACCCCATCAAAAAGTAGGTGAAGGATATCAACAGACACTTCTCAAAAGAAGACATTTATGCAGCCAAAAGACACATGAAAAAATGCTCATCATCACTGGCCATCAGAGAAATGCCCATCAAAACAACGAGATACCATCTCACACCAGTTAGAACGGTGATCATTATTAAAAAGTCAGGAAACAACAGGTGCTGGAGAGGATGTGGAGAAATAGGAACACTTTTACACTGTTGGTGGGACTGTAAACTAGTTCAACCATTGTGGATGTCAGTGTGGCAATTCCTCAGGGACCTAGAACTAGAAATACCATTTGACCCAGCCATCCTATTACTGGGTATATACCCAAAGGATTATGAAACATGCTGCTATAAAGACACATATGTTTATTGCAGCACTATTCACAATAGCAAAGACTTGGAACCAACCAAAATGTCCAACAATGATAGACTGGATTAAGAAAATGTGGCACATATACATCGTGGAATACTATGCAGCCATAAAAAATGATGAGTTCATGTCCTTTGTAGGGACATGGATGAGGCTGGAAACCATCATTCTCAGCAAACTATCGCAAGGACAAAAAACCAAACACCGCATGTTCTCACTCATAGGTGGGAATTGAACAATGAGAATACATGGGCACAGGAAGGGGAACATCACACACCAGGGCCTGTTGTGGGGTGGAGGGAGGGGGGAGGGATAGCATTAGGAGATATACCTAATGTTAGATGACAATTTAATTGGTGCAGCACACCAACATGGCACATGTATACATATGTAACAAACCTGCACGTTGTGCACATGTACCCTAAAACTTAAAGTATAATAATAAAAAAAGGAAAGTGTATAGCCCTAAACGCCTTCTTCAAGAAGTCAGATCTTAACAGTCCAACTCTGCATCTAAAGGAGCTATGAAAAAAGGACAAACCAAAACCATAGCTAGCAGAAGAAAAGAAATAACTAAAATTGGAGTATATAATAAGATTGAGATGCAAAAATCCATATAAAAGATCAATAAAACAAGAGTTGGCTCTTCAGAAAATAAATAAGATTGATAGATCATTAGCTAGATTAACACAGAAAATGAAAAAGAAGATCCAAATAAGCACAATCAGTAATAACAAAGGCAATATTACAACTGATCCCACAGAAATACAATAGATCCTCAGGGACTACTGTTAACAACTCTATGCACACAAATTAGAAAACCTAGAGGAAATGGATACATTCCTGGAAGCACAATATCTCCCAAGATTGAATCAGGAAGAGATTAAAACCCTGAATAAACCAATATCAACTTCTGAAATTAAATCCATAATAACCTACCCACAAAATAAAGCCCTTGACTATATGGATTCACAGCTAAATTCTATAAGATGTACAAAGAAAAACTGATACAATCCTACTAAAATTATTTCAAAAACTCAAGGAATAAGGGCTCCTCCCTGACTCACTATGAAGCCAGCATCATCAGCCTAATACCAAAAACTGGCAGAGACACAATGAAAAAAAGAAAACCTTTGACCAATATCCCTGATTAATATAGACCAAAAAGTCCTCAATAAAATAATAGTAAATCAAATCCAGGAACACATCAACAAGTTAATATACCACAATCAAGAAGGCTTTATTCCTGGGATGCAAGGCTCGTTCAGCATACACAAATCAACAAATCAGGTATGAGAAAGAAATAAAAGGCATCCAAATAGGAAAATAATTCAAACTGTTGTGGTCTAGCTATCTATGTCTGGACCCAAATTTTATCTTGAATTGTAGCTCCCGTAATTCCCATGTGTCCTGGGAGGGACCCTGTGGGAGGTAATTGAATCATGGGAGCAAGTCTTTCCTGTGCTGTTCTCATGATATTGAATGAGTGTCACAAGATCTGATGGTTTTATAAAAGGGAGTTCCCCTGCACATGCCCTCTTGCCTGCCACCATGTAAGGCATGATTTTGCTCATCCTTTGCCTTCTGCCATGTTTGTGAGGCCTCCCCAGCCATGTGGAACTGTGAGTCAATTAAACCTCTTTCCTTTATAAATTACCCAGGCTCAGGTATGTCTTTATTAGCAGCGTGAGAACAGGCTAATCCACAAACTATCTTTCTTCACTGACAATATGATTCCATACCTAGACAATCCTAAAGACTCTGCCAAAAAGCTCGTAGAACCCATAAACCACTTTAGCAAAGTTACAGGATACAAAATCAAAGCACAAAACTCAGTAGCAATCCTATACACCAGTGACATACAGGTTGACAGTAAAATAAACACCACAATTTTACTTACAATACCCAGCCAGATTACCTGAGGTCAGGAGTTTGAGACCAGCCTGGTCAACATAGTGAAACTCCCATCTCTACTGAAAATAAAAACATTAGCTGGGCAAGGTGGCACATGCCTGTAATCCCAGCTACCCAGGAGGCTGAGGCAGGAGAATTGCTTGAACCTGGAAGGTGGAGGTTGTAGTGAGCAGGAGATTGCACCATTACAGTCCAGCCTGGGCAACAGAGCAAGACTCTGTGTCAAAAAAAAAAAAAAAATTCTAGGAATACATCTCACCCAGAGGTGAAAGATCTCTGCAAGGAGAATGACAAAACAATGATGAAGGAAATCAGAGATAACAAAAATAAATGGAACAAATATTCCAAGGTCATAGATTGAAAGAATCAATACATAAAAGTGGCCATACTGTCCAAAGCAACTTACAGATTCAATACTATTCCAAGCAAACTACCAATGTCATTCTTCACAAAATTATAAAAATAAAAATAAACTATTGTAAAATTCATATGGAACCAAAAAACAGTGCAAATAGCCAAAGTAATCCTAAGCAAAAACAACAAAGCCAGAGGAATCACGTTATCTAACTATATTATAAACCTACAGGAACCAAAACAGCATGGTACTGGTACAAAAACAGACTCATAGACCAATGGAAGAGAATAGAGAAATCAGAAATAAAACCACATACCTACTACCATCTGACCTTCAACAAGGCTGGGGAAAAAAAATGGATAAAGAACTCCCCATTCAAAAAATAATGCTGGCATAACTGGCTAGCCATATGGCGAAGAATGAAGCTGGACCCCTACACCTCACCATATACAATAATTCATCCAAAAAGATCAAAGGCTTAAATGTAAGACATCAAAAAATAAAAATGCTAGAAGATAACCTAGGAAGTGCACTTCTTGACATCGGCCTTGGCAAAGAGTTTTTGGCTAAGTCTCCAAAAGCAATTGCAATAAAAACCAAAATAGGCAAGTGACACCTAATTAAACTAAAGATAATCTGCATACCAAAGAAATTATCAACAGAGTAAACAGACAATCTACAGAATGGGAGATACAGTCACAAACTCTGACAAAGGCCAAATATCAAGAATCTATAGGAAATTTAAACAAATCAACAACCAAAACACAAATAACCCCATTAAAAATGGGCAAATAACATGAACAGACACTTCTCAAAAGAAAACATAAATGCAGTCAACAAACATGAAAAAATGCTCATCATCTCTAATCATCAGAGGAATGTCAATCAAAGCTACAATGAGGGCTAGGCATGGTGGCTCATGCCTGTAATCCCAGAACTTTGGGAGGCTGAGGCAGGTGGATCACTTGAGGTCAAGAGTTTGAGACTAGCCTGGCCAACATGGTGAAACCTCACCTCTATTAAATACACAAAAATCAGCTGGGCATGGTGATGTGCACCTGTAATCCTAACTACTTGGGAGGTTAAGACAGGGGAATTACTTGAACCCAGGAGGCGGAGGTTGTGCCATTGCACTCCAGCCTGGGCAACAGAGTGAGGCTCTGTCTCAAAAAAAAAAAAAAAAAAAAGCCACGATGAGGTACTATTTCACACCAATAAGAATGGCTACTATTAAAAAATCAAAAAACGACAGATGCTAGCAAGGCTGCAGAGAAAAAGAAATGCTTATACACTATTAGTGAGAATGTAAATTAGTGCAGCCACTGTGGAAAGCAGTCTGAAAATTTCTCAAAGAACTTAGAACTACCATTCAACCTAGTGATTCCAATACTGGGTATATACTCAAAAGAAAATGAATCATATTAACAAAAAGACACATGCATTTTTATGTTCGTCACAGCACTATTCACAATAGCAAATACATGGAATCAACTCAGGTGCCCATCAATGATAGATTAAAGAAAATGTGATACATATATACCATGAAATACCACACTGCCATAAAAAAAATTACAATTGTGTTCTTTGCAGCAACATGAATTCAGTTGGAGGTCATAATCCTAAGTGAATTAACGCAGGAACAGGAAACCAAACACCACATATGTTGTCACTTATAAATGAAAGCTAAACATTGAGCACACATGGACATAAATATGGGAACAATAGACACAGAACTATGAGAGCAGGGAGGTAGGGAGAGGGGTGTGGTTTGAAAAACTGCTTATTGGTTACTATGCTCACTATGTGGGTGATGGGATCCATATCCCAAACATCAGCCTCATGCAATACATGTAACAAAGCTGCACATGTATTATCTGTATCTAAAATAAAATTTGAAATTAAAAAAAAGAATTACATATTTTATTTTTTTCATATCCCTTGCATCTTTTCCAGTCTGCAGCTTAACTCAGTATACTATATGATACTCTATTTTATTTAAATTTTAGATTATGACTTGTATTAATGTTATTTATGTGTTGATATAATTTTATATTATTTATATATACATAGTTTTTATAATTTTTTCTCCAATTACCTAATCGAAAATTCACAAAGACTATTCGATAACTAATAGAATTAGTTATCAAACTTAATCTAATGGTTCCATCTAGAATATGGAATGCAGAAACTGCACAGTCAATGTGAGGTAGAAGTCTGAATCTTTGTGTTGTTTTCAAATTTGATAAGAATGTTTATAGCATTTTAGCATTGAGTTTAACATTTATATTTACTATTTAGAAAATACTTGATATTACTACAATAACTGGTGTTCTATTCTTAGCTTGCAAACGTGTGTAATGAATGATTGCCGTGTTTCTCACTTGAATATATTTTTGGATGTAGACATAATCTTGGATATTGAATTCCTGATTAAGTTATAGCATTCTTTTAAAATATCAATAAATGTAATTTGTGGCCAGGTGTGGTGGCTTATGCCTATAATCCCAGCACTTTGGGAGGCTGAGGTGGGCAGATCACCTGAGGTCAGGAATTGGAAACCAGCCTGGCCAACATTGTGAAACCCTGTCTCTACTAAAAATACAAAAATTAGCTGGGTGTGGTGGTGCACACCTGTAACCCCAGCTACTTGGGAGGCTGAGGCAGAAGAATCGCTTGATCCCACAAGGCCAAGGTTGCAGTGAGCTCAGATTGCACCACTGTACTCTAGCCTAGGTGACAGAATGAGACTTCGTTTCAAAAGGAAAAAAAAAAGGAATATCAATAAATGTAATTTGAAAATGTTTTATGTAGAATGTTTACATGCATATTCAAAATTAATTTACACTATATTTTTGTTTTGCTATACTGTACTTTCCTGTTTTTTTCCAATCAACATTGTTTAAATATTTAGGAATTTCTCTCTGTCAATTATTTTTTAAAAATTCTGTTCATAACCTATTGCTTGTAAATACTAAGCAAAACAAACCAAAAGCAGAAACATAAAACTCCAATATTTTGCTCTGTAATTAAATTTTCTTTAATCACTTTTAAAAGTATAGGCATAAAGGTGCTTTTATTGTAAAGTATAATGCATGTAAGATTCTCTTTCTAGGTAATTAATCTGTCTTTTTATGCTGGAAGCTCTTAGAATTTTCTCCATCTCTCCGTAATTTTTATATTTCAAAAGACAGTTCAAAATAAAAATACTTTTGTATTAATCCTATTCACATTTGTTGGACTCTTTAAATGTGAATGCTAAGGTTTTCCTTC
The DNA here is from genome assembly GCF_029289425.2 of Pan paniscus. Classification (NCBI taxonomy): domain Eukaryota; kingdom Metazoa; phylum Chordata; class Mammalia; order Primates; family Hominidae; genus Pan; species Pan paniscus. The sequence continues at coordinate 69,314,077 of NC_073252.2, read as the reverse complement.
AGCTGTAGTAAGTTATCTTTATTATTTCATTTGTCTTATATTTTCTCAATCTTTCATTTATCTCCATTTAGAAATAAAAATGGATAGATGTTAACATTTTTTATTTCACTCACTAGATCTTTTAACTTTTCTTTGTCACATTATATATGTTTGACATTTTAAAATGTATTCTCAGCAATTTTATCAGTTGATGTTCCAGCTCAAACATTTCATCACATATTCTATTTATTTTGTTGCTAAATCCATCTATTATGAATTTTGTAAATTTTGCAAAGCTGTCAATTATTATTTTATGGATACTCTCTTATCCCTCAGAAGACTCTAATTAAATAAAAAAAATTTATGTGTCCCATGAACTTTTAAAATTGTGTTTTAAGAAAATCTAAATCTTCAAAATTGACTTAAAATCTAATATACACTTGACCAGACAACAAAAAAAAAAAAAAAGAAAGAAAATTAAGGGTTTTTAAAATATTTGCTAATAAAAAGTCCTCAAGTATATATGATTTTATAGGTTATAGGCTGTATTTAAATTAAAAATAGAATCATATAATTCTATACAGTTTGGCCGAGTGCGATGGCTCATGTCTGTAATCCCAGCACTCTGGGAGGCCAAGGCAGGAGGATCACCTGAGGTTAGTAGTTCAATACCAGCCTGACCAACATGGTGAAACCCCGTCTCTACTAAAAATACAAAATTAGCCGGGTGTGGTGGTGCATGCCTGTAATCCCAGCTACTTGGGAGGCTGAGGCAGGAGAATTGCTTGAACCCGGGAGGTGGAGGTTGTGGTGAACCGAGATCATGCCGTTGCTCTCCAGCCTGGGCACTAAGAGGGAAACTCCGTCTCAAAAAAAAAAAAAAAAATAAGAAATTCTATACTGTTTAACAAGAAAATGTATTAAATTATTTTATGAGTCAAACAACACCCATTATTAAAACTTACAGAACATACAAGAAAACCTAGACTCATTCATGTTGAAAGATGCCAAATATTTAGCAAAACAGTAGTAGATAAATACAGGTATGAACTGAAAAAATAATATACCATTGTCAAGCAAGCCAGAATTCTCTCTCTTTAACCCAAAAGTGTAAGGATCTTAAAAATTAGGGTATAAATTACTATAATTTTTTTACATTAAGAACCTTCAAGAAGAAAAAACAATGTAAAACACACATTTACAAAACAGCTGATTCTTTTAGATAGTATTTAAATATTTCTCAATAAATTATTGTGAAATTATTACAAAAGTTCCCCAAATTATACTTTATACCTGGTACAATAGAAATGTGAAAATTGCTAAGAACATTTTGAACTATGGAGAACAATGGGGAGTATTCGATTAAATCAGAGTAGTGGGTGCATATCTTAAGATGGATAGACAATGCACTGAGTTGCACACTCATTGGTTTGTCCTGAAACGTATTGAGTTAGAGTTGCCTAGACTGAAATGTGATAATGTGCCGTCTAATGAGCTTCCCTGGTGATTCCAATGAACAGAGTTCGGAACTCTAATCTTAGTTCTCAAATGCCATGATTTATTAGGATCACCTGAAGTCATAGACAATTCAGATTAGAGTTTCTTCCTGCAGAAATTCTGCCTCAACAGACGTAAGTAAAGAAATTGGAGTCAGCTGGGTGCAGTGGCTCATGCCTGTAATCCCAGCAATTTGGGAGGCTGAGGCGGGTGGATCACCTGATGTCGGGAGTTCAAAACCAGCCTGACCAATATGGACAAACCCAGTCTCTACTAAAAATATAAAATTAGACAGGTGTGGTGGCACATGCCTTGTAATCCCAGCTACTGAGGAGGCTGAGGCAGGAGAATCACTTGAACCCAGGAAGCAGAGGTTGCCGTGAGCTGAGATTGTGCCATTGCACTCCAGCCTGGGCAACAAGAGCGAAACTCCGTCTCAGAAAAAAAAAAAAAAAGAAAGAAATTGGAGTCAAAATTTAAGATGAAACATTCCAAGTTGAAGCAGTAAACACTAAGAGAAGCATAGGTTTATATTACCATTTGACTAGTAGTCATTTTAATTGTTAATTTTATCTCCAGCCTAAATATGACTGCTACCTGTAGGTGGAGTTATCATAGGGAAAGATTACAAATGGGTTTAGGAGTTAATCCAATTATGTCATTTTAAGATTATTAGGAATAGGTGGTTTTATACAGATTAGCCTTATGGGGCATTGTTTGGACAGAATGTTTTGTTAACTAATTTGTTAACTAATTACGGTGACCATTGAGAGGGAGGGGTCAAACATGGCTCTTGGTAATGACTTTTGAAGAATAAGCCAATTTGCGGGAGATGATGATATATTTTGTCAAGCTTTATCAGCCAATAAAGATAAAAAGGTCTAAAATTTCTCAGGAAATAAAACACTGTATTTGAAAGAATAGAAACAACATTTGAACTACTAAAAAGGAAGAAGTCTAATAAGAAAAGAGGTTAGAATCGAATTTTTGAGACTATAAACCTTTCTAGAAATAAGAAGTAACATCACAAATTTCTAAAATGAATGAGAATGCCAAATACTTGAAAATTAAATAAATACTACCTTAATTCCTCAGAGAACAGCTAAATGTAGAAGCCCTTCAACCTAATATTTTTTTCTCACACATGCATAAAGAATATGCCTATTGTACCAGTTCCCCACTTGTAACGCAAACCTCTGTAACCTTTAACTAAACTCCTCATTGATACTAAAGTGTTTTTACTTCCCCCATTAACTACATTTGCAATACAAATACAGTGTGGAAACACTTGAATAAACTGTGTTTAGCCTCAGAGAGGTATAAGGTTACAAATTATATGTGCCCACTATCAATCAATTTTAGCTTTTTGAAATACATAATAGGCCACCAACTTTACCTTGGACCACTTTTCATCTCATTCAGAAAAGATCTTTATTATGTAGAAAACTGTTTATGAAATATGTGTTCCACAAAAGCTCTCTGGGAGTCTCATTTTATTTATTGAATTATATTTTAAGTAAACAATGCTAAAAAAAATTCTCTATTGAATTAGGCTGTAGGTGAAAGAGTTTTATAATCTACTCTTTTTCATTTTTTTTATGTTCTACCTTTCATATTTGAAGTGTTCTTATATATATCACTGTTTCACAAAATCATAAAATCGGATTTCTAAATCTAATCTCCTACACAACGATAAATTCTCATAAATTGATCAAGTTATACCACCAAGAGATATAATTACTTACTTTGTACATTATAAGGAACACCTCAAATAAAATAATTGACTTATTTTTCATAAATACTAATTGTTTTTGCTTAACTTTAGTAAACTTGGAAATTACCTATCACCATTTTATGTAGTTCATAATTATTTTTATGCTACATGTTTAATGAAAATTCCCTGAATATTTCAAGGTTACATCCTTTGAAACATAGAAAGCCTATTAAGAAATTTAAACTTCCAAATAAATTCTTTTTCTACTAAATTGCTCCTTTCAGTCAACACATTAGCAATATTGAATCACTTAAAGTCTCGGCTCTTGCTTCTTTATTTCTCATTGGGAAATCTAGTGGTAGTTTAGGTAACACAATTGCTCTTTATGTGGATTTACCCTTGATGAGCCAAACCCTTGAATGTTGTGAGCCACTGGAATTTGATTATTCCTGTCTCAGACTCATCCATTTTTCATCATTGATAGGATAGCTTGTCCTATATGGCTAGGATAGAATTCAGCCTATCCTTGCTAGAAGGTCAATGACAACTAGTCCTGATGTTATTTGGGGCTTCTCTTCTCATTCTGTTTGTGTTGAATATCCTCTGCAAGACTGTGAAAGCACATTTTTCATATGACACTCTCACTGTGTGAGGTGAACAATCTGTCTGAGACAACTTCTATGCTAGCATATAATTTTTTAATTGGATTTCCACCTGACAATGGATCTTGGCCCCAGTGGCCTAATTTTCATAGCATATAGACCCTACTTACCCTAAATTTTAACCACTTCTTTTTGTCATATCTATATCAGTGAAGCTGTCCACTAGATTAAATTTCTTTAATATCAGACATGTCCATCAATAAGTTCTAGCTCACTAGTTCTTAGACAATTTCATGTTGAATTACTGAGTGTGTTTCAGGAGAAAAGTGACACTTCCACAATCATTAGTAGTTCATAACCCTCCCTACCACCTAAATTTCTGTTTATTTCATGTCTTGGTTTCATTAAAGCATCATGTTTAAAAACTGTTCATATAACTCAAAAACTTGAATAATGACTTTCCTCTTGGAACAGGATTATTCTCTTTTGGAAATACAAATTAATTTTATTTTATCATCTCATTAATAATCCCTTATTATTCATGTTTTGGTAGTTGTAGTAATTGCTTAACTAGAAAGTTCCTTTTAAAAATACTTGCTTTTCATCAATAGTGTATCAGGATGAAGTGACATAATTTAATCCAATTCCCACCCTTCCTTTTCATTGAAAAAGTATTTTAATAATTTTAATTCTGAGAGTAAAACTGGAAAATTTAGTTCATTGATTTTCTGCTACAATCAAAATAGCAGAAACAATTCTTTAGGTGTAATTAGCAATTACATTTCTAAGTGTGTAAGTAGTTTGCTTTATACTTGTTATTAAATAATGCAAATTAGAAATGAAATATCTTCATTTCAAGCTATAGATTCTTTTCTTAGAGGGAGAAATATAATTAAACTAGTGTCTTTTTTTCTTTTTTTTTCAAACATAAACTAGCATAAAGAGGTTACTAAACTTACAAATTATGCTTACAAAGAGTTTAGTAAAACTTCAGTATGTTCATCTATATCTTACTTGTATTGTTAGTTCATCTTTGATTTTCATTGAATTTTATATAAAAATGTTCTATGATGGTACTATTCAGTATAAATTGATTGATATATAAAAAGGTACAAACACCTCTTTGACAAGTTTCCTTGTCTATTGTTTCATATACTTTTGCTCCTCTAATCTTACATTTTGCTGTTCTCAGTTCATTTTTAAGTTACACAAGGAGTTTCCCATGTCTATTAAGCAGTTCTCACATTGCTATAAAGAAATAGCTGAGACTAAGTAATTTATATAGAAAGGTTTAATTGGCTCACAGTTTTGCAGGCTGTATAGCAAGCATGATGCTGGCATGTGCTCGGCTTCTGGGAAAGCTTCAGGAAACTTACAATCATGGCGGAATGCGAAGGGGCAGCAGGAGCATCCATCACATGGCCAAAGCAGAAGCAAGAAAAAGACGGGGAAGGTCTCAAACACTTTTAAATGGTCAGATCTTATGAGAACTCACTCACTATTGCAAGGACACTGCCAAGGGGATGGTACAAAATCATTCACGAGAAATCTGCCCCCATGACCCAATTACCTCCCACCAGTCCCCATCTTCAACATTAGGGATTACAATTTAACATGAGATTTGAGTGTAGAAACAGATGCAAACATTATTAATATATTAAATACAAGACCGGTGTTTTCCTCAGTAAAATATTGATATTTTTTGAAAAAAACTTGGATTTATAAATATTCTTTATTCATTGCATAAACATCACAATATTCCTGAATTATATGAGTTAATACAATTTTTTAAAGTTCAACTAATTTTCAAGAAACATTGTCATGCCTACTAAAAGATTCGTTTCTTAAAAGTGAAATTAAATGACCATGAACTTTAGGTAAATGGAAAACCCAGAATTTACTACTTGATTATCACCTCTTATCCATTTCTGATCTCTATGTAGTTTTTAGGATTTGCTGATTTAATCTGGAAGTTTTCGATAATCAATATAGGAAAAAAGTAGAAATTCATTTTTTTAGCATACTTTTCAAAATAAAGACAAAATAAGGTAACCAATCAGTTATACAAAGATGCAAATAACTTCATCTATAAGGTTATTCAATATCTGTTTGCCTTTGCATATTTAATGAATGTCAGACTCAGATAATTGAAATAATTATGGTTCTCAGGTTGGCACTTTTTTCATATGTCTATTTGCAGGCCCTATCTTGTTTAATTTATCAAAATATTCCAATCCTTCCCAATTGTTATAACCTCAAATGCTATCATCCTGGCTCCAACTATAATTTCTCACATGGGTTAACGTGTTATAGAGCATCCCTTAGGGCTCTGAGCTGGCCATGCACTGTAATCCTGGAATGTCCTCCCACATATGCTAACAAATAGCTCATTGAATTTCTTCAAGGCTTTGCTCAAATGTTTAGCTCTCAACATCAAAAATTTTACTTTGCAGCTGGGCACAGTGGCCCATGCCTGTAATCCCAGCACTTTAGGAGGCTGAGGTAGGTGGTTCACTTGAGGTCAAGAGTTCGAGACCAGCCTGGCCAACATGGTAAAACCCCATGTCTACTAAAAATACAAAAATTAGCTGGGCATGGTGGCACATGCCTGTAATCCCAGCTAGTCAGGAGGCTGAGTCAGGAGAATTGCTTGAATCTGGGAGGCAGAGGTTGCAGTGAGCTGAGATTGCATCATTGCACTCCGGCCTGGGCGATGGAGCAAGGCTCCATCTCAAAAAAAATTTACTTTGCAATCCACCTCTGACAAAACTGCTTATTTTGCTCTCTTTTAGTATAAGACATTGTTAACTTTCTATATAACTTACATCGTTTGTGTCTATTATCTGTTGACTTTCAGCCAACCTTGTTTGCCCCTTATTTTTTAGTTATGTTAAAATGCCTAGAATGTCTAACCCACAATACGCATACTAGAGTGAATGAATGAAGCTTTCACCTTATGCCAATCATGTATTTTACCAAGTCTTCTGGTTCACTTTTTTATCTACAGTTATATCAGTGTGACACCATCAATATAAAAGACAAATATGATGCTCTCTTACTTCCAAAATCATTCTACAATGCCTTATTCTGTGGGGAACTATATATATAATTTAACTTTTAACTTCTTACTCTTTCCACATTTTTATCCTAAATAATGCCTGGCCTTCATTCAATCACACAGTTTTACCCAAAGCTTTTTCTTTTTTCTTTTTTTTTTATTATTATTATACTTTAAGTTTTAGGGTACATGTGCACAATGTGCAGGTTAGTTACATATGTAAACATGTGCCATGCTGGTGTGCTGCACACATTAACTCGTCATTTAGCATTAGGTATATCTCCTAATGCTATCCCTCCCCCCTCCTCTCCCACAACAGTCCCCAGAGTGTGTTGTTCCTCTTCCTGTGTCCATGTGTTCTCATTGTTCAATTCCCACCTATGAGTGAAAGCATGCGGTGTTTGGTTTTTTGTCCTTGCGATAGTTTACTGAGAATGATGGTTTCCAGCTTCATCCATGTCCCTACAAAGGACATGAACTCATCATTTTTTATGTCTGCACAGTATTCCATGGTGTATATGTGCCACATTTTCTTAATCCAGTCTATCATTGTTGGACATTTGGGTTGGTTCCAAGTCTTTGATATTGTGAATAGTGCCACAATAAATATACGTGTGCATGTATCTTTATAGCAGCATGATTTATAGTCCTTTGGGTATATACCCAGTAATGGGATGGCTGGGTCAAATGGTATTTCTAGTTCTAGATCCCTGAGGAATCGCCACACGGACTTCCACAATGGTTGAACTAGTTTACAGCCCCACCAACAGTGTAAAAGTTTTCCTATTTCTCCACATCCTCTCCAGCACCTGTTGTTTCCTGACTTTTTAATGATTGCCATTCTAACTGGTGTGAGATGGTATCTCACTGTGGTTTTGATTTGCATTTCTCTGATGGCCAGTGATGGTGAGCATTTTTGCATGTGTTTTTTGGCTGCATAAATGTCTTCTTTTGAGAAATGTCTGTTCATGTCCTTCGCCCACTTTTTGATGGGGTTGTTTGTTTTTTTCTTGTAAATTTGTTGGAGTTCATTGTAGATTCTGGATATTAGCCCTTTGTCAGATGAGTAGGTTGCGAAAATTTTCTCCCATTTTGTAGGTTGCCTGTTCACTCTGATGGTAGTTTCTTTTGCTGTGCAGAAGCTCTTTAGTTTAATTAGATCCCATTTGTCAATTTTGGCTTTTGTTGCCATTGCTACCCAAAGCTTTTTCAAATGGAAGGTGCTTTCACTTGCATAACCCACAAAACTTCCCATTATACTTATGTATCATCCTCATCAGAGTCTGACATAAGGTCATATATGAGATGGGATCTTCCTTATTTCACATTGTGTCTTCCAGACCATTTTTTTCTTCAATAATAAGAAAAGCCCAGATCCTCTATGGTGCATGCATTTATTGAAGTCATACTTATGCAACAAATTATAAGTACTAAGCATTATGATCAGAATTGTATACACATTATAGTTCATGAAACACATATATACCACATCCCATTTTCTCTCTTTATTTACATTTACTAAACTTTGCTTATTCGCCATCATTCCTTGAAGTATTAATGTCTTCTGTGAGCCTATTCATTATTCAGAGTGACCTTTAAAACCAGACAAAAATATATACACATCAAAATTATGTGTTTTCTGGGCTATTTCCTATCTGCTATAGACTGAATGTTTATGTCCCCACAACATTCACTTGTTGAAACCTAATCCTCAATGTGATGGTATTTGGATGTGGGGCCTTTGTGAAGTGATTGGGTAATGAGGGTGGAGATGATATCAGTGAGATTATTGCATTTATAAAAGAGACCCCAAATAGCTGCCTAGCTCCTTATATCGTGTGATGACACAAGAAGAAGATGAGACAGTCTATCAACCAGGGAGTGGGACCTCACCTGACACAAAATCTGCTGGTGCCTTGACCTTTCTAGACTCCAGAATGGTAAGAAATAATTTTCTGTTGTCTATAAGCCACCTAGTTTATGGCATGTGGTTATAGCCGCTCAGATAAACCAAGATCAGGTGCCAGGTGACGGGTACAGCCTGGAAGAGTTTTGACTTACATGCTGAAAGTGTCTACATGGCCATGAATGAAACTTTAAGATACTTCTCAAGAGAACTCAAAAAGAAAAGGAGAAATTACAGAGAATGCCTCAATATTTTAAGAGAATACCTAAGTAATCTTGAACAGATGTTCATAGAAATATGGATAGTAAAGGGCATTCTGATGAGAACTCAGAATGCAAAGGAATGTTTTTGGAAACTGAAGAAAGATCATCTTTATTATAATGTAGCAAATAACTTGGCAGAATTGGTTTTGTTCCATATTTTTTGTGGAAAGTAGAACTTGTGAGTGATGAAATTGGATATCTGGCTGAGGAAAGTTCTCACCCAAGTGTTGAAAGAGCAGCATGATTCTTCCTGATTGCTTATAATAAAATGCAAGAAGACAGAAATGACATAAGGACAATGGTTTTAATCAAAATGGAAGCAGAATGTAAAGACTGAGAAAACTGAAAACTCTCAGTATATTCATATTATAATGAATGAGAAAGACTCTTTGGGAAAGAACACTAAGGGTGTGGCCAAGTGACTGTTTAATAAGGAGATTAGTGTGGATCAACTATCTAAACAGAAGCCAGGAGCTATTATCCAGGACAATGGAATAATTACCCTGAAAGCAATTTAAGGATTATTAGGACTAACTCTCTTATCACAGTCTCAAAATGTAAGGGCCTTCAGGGAAGAGTGGTTTCAAAGGAGGGACTGTCAGAGCCTGTGGGACCTCAGTTTGCCTCAATGCCTTGCTCTCTGGCATTACACACAGCTGCCCCCAGGTAAAGCTTAGGTGGGCCCTCATGTAGCACAGACTGCATTGGCCACCTCTCTGAAGGGCACAGACAGAAAACTTTGGTGGTATCTACATGTTGCCAACTCCACAAGCTCACAGATAACAAAAGCCCCAGGAGCAGAGTTGCCTCCACTTAGATTTCAAAGGATGAGACTTAAGTCCCCCAGAGCCAGTGTGTGATCTTCACCCCAGTGGTCCTGCAGGGCAGAACATTGAGCTAGAAAGGATAATGTGTTAAGGTCTAATGACATTTGCCCCATTCAGTTTCAGACTTACTTAAGAGCTGTCACTCCTTTTTCTTTTCTCTCTTTTGGAAAAGTAATGTCTATCCTATGCCTGCCCCACTATTATATTTTGGAAGCACATAATGCATTTGATTTCACAGGTTCAAGACTGTAAAGGAATTACTTCAGGATGAATCATACATTAAGTGTCATCAACATCTAATTTAGATAATATTTAGATGAGATGTTGGACTTTCTATTTTTCAGTTAATGTTAGAATGAGTTAAGACGTGGGGCTGTTGAGATGGAATGAATGTATTTTGCCTGTAAGAAGGACATAAATTTTGGGGGAACAGGAGTATGATACCATAGACTGGATGTTTTTATACATTCAAAATTCATATATTGATTTCTAATGTGATGGTATTTGGAGGTGGGATCTTTGAGAGTTGCTTAGGTGATAAGAGTGGAACCCTCATGAACGACATTAGTGTCATTATAAAAGAGACCCCGGGAAGATCTGTTGCCCTTTCTGCATGTGAAGTTACAGTGAGAAGGGGGCAGTTTATTAACCAGAAAGCAGACCCTCACCAGACACCAAATCTGCTTGTGCCTTGATTTTGGACTTCACAAGCCTCCAGGACTGCAAGAAATAAATTTCCCTTATTTATAAGCCACTGGTTTATGGCCTGAACAGACTGACATGTAAAATATGTGATTATTTAATTATACTTTCATTTGCTCCACAATACAAGTCATCATCTTGTATCTCTCTATCAGACCTATCCTGCTCTTACATTCTATTTATCCAGCACAGGTTCTCCAATCCTTTGCTTTAACTAATGAGTACTTAATTTTCTAAACTCACCCATGTCTTTCCATCGCATAACATCTTAACTTTGCATAATTGTATATGTTATCATGTCCTCTCTCTATACATATGCAACTAAGAGCTGCTGAGGAACATAGTAATAATAGATAGCATTAGTAGAATGCTTACCCTATACCATTGCTAACATATGCTAATTTTAGCACCAATGCTAAGTGCTAATGTATGCTAATTTTATAATTCTAACAATCATACAAAGCATGAACTACAACCAACCCATTTAAAACAGGTGTAAGTGAAGGTAAAAAGAGCTTAAATAATTTAATAAAGATCAGTTGACTATTAAGTGGTACAACTAGGATTAAAATCCAGGCAGTCTGGGTCAATTGTCTGTACTTTTAACTGCTACAAGCTACCAACTCCTATTGAGGAAAAAAAAAAAAAAGCACACACCCATACTAACTGTAGATATAGCATTTCAACATCTTTAACTTCAACTGGATCTTTCACATTGCCAGGCAGTCCATCTATTTGTAACCAATTTTTCAAAAAATTTACTGTCTGGGACTAGTTCTCTAAGTCAAAAATTTTCAATGCACACTCGTAATATGCAAAGGTTTCTATTTTTTGTAGTTACAAATGTTTTATTTCAGTAAATAATAATGAAGTTCTACACAGAATGATAAAAATTCTGATAGTCATTGTAAGCTCCCTTCCTCATTTCTGGCTTATATCTAGATGGAAGCCTAAAGTAAGAAATGGAAAAAAAAAATGCCTCTTCTTTATTTCATTAGTTCTCATTCCCTTTCCTTGTAAGTTTCCAGTGGTGGTTTGTAGAAGTTCTGGCTCAGAAAAGGAATAGACAGAAAAAGTATTGTGCTGAAGAATGACTTTACGTGCTTCTTACTACCCTGATATGCCATTGGTGCTCTCTTGATTTGGAATGTGTTCAAAAATATTTTATGGTGATCTGTTAGTTTGTTAGAGACACTCTATTCCTAGGTATTTCTCATCTGCCTTCTTTAATATGGACAAAGTGTCATCTGCTTGGCCTCTTTTGATATACTCCCAGTGTCTGATTTTTGGTGGTCCACTCGCATGCTCTATAGAGATCTCCGATCAACTAGAAAGCCGTTTGGGCAAAGTACCTTCAAGATAACTCCTGAATGACTCATTCCCTCTTGGCTCATTTCTAATCCAAAGAAAATGCATATGCTTTAAAAAAAAATCCCAACAAGTTCTGGTGTAGACTAATTCTAATGTAGGCTCTCCTTTCTCTACCATCAGAGAAGCAAAACAGACACTGCCATTCTTTTCTGTGATACATGAATCAAGCAGTAGCTCCCACTGTTCCTCACTTTAGGAGACACACACTAACCTCTCCACCTAATCTTAATGAAGCCCATCACTATCAGTCTTTAGCTTTCTTTCTTTTATATTTTTAAGAGAGCGTATGAGCTAAAGACCATAACATTCTTTAAAAATTTTTTTCTTGCAATACCTACAGAAGTTTTCTAACATCTCCAAATAAGATTCACTATAAACTGACCTCTGTTATTTTGTACTTAGACTTCTAGATCTTTAGAAAATAGAGAGAAAAAAATTTACTTTAATATCTCTTTCAAGTATGTTTTGTTTTCTGACTTATACTTTTCTTCTCCCTGAAGAATTTCTTCTAATATTTTTTGGAGAGAAAGTCACCTGGCGATGTATTCAGTTTCTGTTTATCTGAGAAAGTATTTATTTCTGCTTTACTGCTAAAGGATAATTTCACTGAATATAGAATTCCAGATTAGTGGTGTTTTTTTTTTCTTTCAACACCTTAAATATTTTACACCACTCTATTACTAGATATTCTTAGATGCAGTATTCTTTTATTGTTGTTGTTTTCCCTCCATGTTTGGTGTTCTCTGAGCTTTCTGGATCTGTGTTCTGTGTCTGCTATTGATTTTAGCAGTTCTTGACCATTATTTCATTAATTATTCCTTCTCCATTTCTTTCTCTTTGGTATTCCAAGTAGGTATATTTCATGATTTTGAAATAGTTCCACAGTGTTTTGGTGTTCTGTTCTTTCAATTATTATCATTCATTATCTCTTTGCATATAAGTTTGGAAAATTGCTTTTCACCTAATTTCAATTTCAATAATTTTTCGTTAGCCACATTGAGTTTACTGATGAATCCAAAGAAGATATTCTTCATTTCTGTTATGGAGTTTTTCATTACTAACACTTTTTTTTAATTCTTAGACTGTGTATATTTCTGCTTCCATTAGTCATTTTTTTCATGCATGTTGTTTATTTTCTCCATTAGAGCCATTAATATATTAATCACAGCTATTCTAAATTCCGTCAACTAATTCTGATACCTCTGTCGTATCTAAGTCTGCTTAAGATGATTACTTCCTGTTTTTAGATTGTGTTCATCTCGCCTTTGAGTATACTTTGTATTCTTTTGTTGATAGCCAGACCTGTTGCATTGGGCCATAGAAACTGAGGTTATAACCTTTAGTGTTAAGACTTTTGACAATATGAATAGGAGGTGGGTTATGTTTCATATCTGTTATATTTGAAGATGCCAGAAATTTCAAATTCCTTTAAGTTCCTTGTTTTCCACTCTTCTTTAAACTTTGGACTTCATTAAGTACTCTTCTGAAAAAATGCCTGCCTCTTGGAAGTCTTTAAGTTATAATCTACTGTTCCTATACTGGACTCCTGTTGATATGGTGGTCAAGTGTTGGTGGGAGGGACATTCTATAGTCTTATGGTTAAATCTCAGTTTTTTAATGAGTGACCTATTACTCCTGGTTGTGAACTTTACAACTGTTGCTCCAGTGACATGCAAGTTGGTATTCCTAATTTGAAAATTAAAAATTAAAAAAAAATCCAATCTGTGATGGTTAATACTGAGTGTCAACTTGATTGGATTGAAGGATGCAAAATATTGTTCCTGGGTGTGTCTGTGAGGGTGTTGCCAAAGGAAATTAATATATGAGTCAGTGAACTGGGAAAGGCAGACACACCCTTAATCTGGGTGGGTACAATCTAATCAGCACTCAGCCCGGCTAGAAAATAAGCAGGCAGAAAAATGTGAAAAGAGAGACTGGCCTAGCCTCCCAGCCTACATCTTTCTCCTGTGCTGGATGCTTCCTGCCCTCGAACACTGGACTCCAGTTTGGGAACTCAGACTGGCTCTCCTTGCTCCTCAGCCTGCAGATGGCCTACTGCGAGACCTTGTGATCATGGAAGTTAATATAACTCCCCTTTATATATATGTCTATTCCATTAGTTCTGTCCCTCTAGAGGGAGTGTGAACCCTGACCAATACACAATCCAAAACACTTCTAGTCAAAGCATTTCAGATAAGGGATATTCAACCTGTATCTTTTTCTCTCTCTTCCTTCCATGAGACAGAAAGGCTAGAGGGGGCTAAGATGGAAGAAATGCCTTTCTGCAAAGTGTGATAAAACTTTGAAGACTTTTTCACTGGAAAGAAGTCCTTTTATGAAAAACACTCTAGACATATTTCACAATGATTGTTCTTCCTCTCTTCCAGACGGAGCCACAAGGGATTTTTTTGTTGGATCACCACTTTAACAATCTGATGGAACTTGTGGAGTTAAAACCCACAAAAGTATGGTAATCTATTTAAGACTGACGCCAGCAGTTTCTCATTCTCATGTTATTCCATACTCAGTCTCCTATCATTCACTAAAATTATGTAAAAGTTTCTACCAGTTTATTACTCCTATGGCTTCTGCTCCAGGTAGGCAGATTTTTAGCTGTGACTCGGTTAAATTGTCTCTCCAGATTTCAGGCTGGAAGTTTGCCCTGCAACCTCAGCTTTCTCCTAAGTTGAAAAAAGTAATTGAATTTCATTTTGTTCTGTTTTCTGGTGGTTAAAAGGATGTGTGTGACAACTCTCAAGCTCTTTAATTGTTGAAGGTAGGAGTCTATTTTCATTTCTTCTATTTACAATGTAAATTTGAATTTTGAATTCACTTTCCAGAGATACTGATTTGCACCAGGCTTATTGTTACCAGTTTTCATTTATTCACACTTTTCTTCTATTTATTTATTCATTTATTCCATGTTGCTGAGCACATACCACATGCTGAGTGGTGTTCTAAATTCTGGTGTTCAAAGATAAATTATATATATACTTAACAAGTTATAGAAATTAAAATACTCAATAAATAATTTACTCAAGAAGGGCAAGACAACAGTTACTTAAATATTTGCATGTTCACCTTTTAGTTTACTGTCAAAGTATTCATTTTACTAAAAAAGACTTATTTGTATAAACCTTTTATAAAACTTATTTATTACATAAAAGGTTATAAAAGCATATGCATAAAATTCAATATAACCCCACCCATCAACTAATTCAAATTTTTCCATGCTAGTACGTTGGTTGAACTTTTTAATTTTATTGTGTATGAAGAGATAACTTACTATACAATTTAATAATACAAGCAGTTTTTTAAAAAATTTATTTTTTTTATTTTACTTTAAGTTCTGGGATGCATATGCAGAAGATGTATGTTTATTATATAGGTACAAGCAGAATTATTAACATAAAACTTCTAAAGAGACAAACATGTTTAAAAGCTATTGTTTGAGTGTATAATGTTATGTTAATTTTTATATGAATCTTAACTATATTCATGAAGTATGGTGAAAAATGTACTGGAATCCTATTCAAATATTCACCATTTGCTAAGTTTCTGAGTGTAAACAGGTTCAACATGGGATTGTCAGAGATTCCTTATACATTATTTGTGGATGTATAATTCAGGAAACTGCTTTGAAGTATAATTTCATGATGTTTAATATAGCAAAAGATGCATATGCCTACCATCAAACAAACCCATTGTTAAAGGAACTTTCACACCAGTATGCAATCCATTGTAGGGGCTAAGACCCTTGACCCCGGAAGTTGTACTAAACAATCAACTGGCAAAAGGCACGTTAATTAGAGAAAAGGCTTACAAATTTATTTATCATGTATACATGGGAAGCTTCAGAATGAAGACCTAAAGGTACAGGGGAAATTGTCCATTTTTATGCTTAGTTTTAACAAAGTATGGGCAACTTGTGTTGAAATATAATTTGACAGAAAGAGTACAATCTAATGCTAATCAAGTGTGGAAACCCAGCAAGCCCTCTCTGTCTAGATCCTTCCTGGCCTCTCTGAATATGCATTCCTTCCTCTGGGTATGGGCATGACCATCACTGGAATGGTGGTAATATGATCCACACTCAAAGAAGGTAGGTCAGATAATTTATTTATGGCCAGTTATCACACAGAATATTTTTAGGCTTTATGGCTGGCTTTCAAGACAAGGGGTCCTCTGGTTTCTATGACCTGCACTGGGGAAGGACCCTAATGCTCTGACTAGCTTTGGGGGAGAATGGGAATGAAAGAGAGGAGGGCAGAAGAAAATCAGAGGTAAAACGTTTGCCTGTGAGGTTGCTTCTGAGGCCTTCATTTTGGGTATTGTTTTCTGAGCCACAGTATTTTATATATATGCATTGTTTACAATAGCTAAAATAAAAAAAGAAACCTAAGGTTCATCAGGAGGAGAAAGGTTAAATATATTGCTATATATTCATTATTTTAACACCATATAACAGATATCACAATTAATAAAGTTACATAACTATGTATGAATATAGATAAATGTCAATAACAGAATACTGAGGAAAAGAAGCAAGTTAAAAATGACATGAAATTTGATATTATTTATATGATCATAAATTATGTACAAATAATGGTATATTTTAAGTGACATATGTAAGTAGTATTTATACTTTTATAAATACTACATTCAGGATAGTGTTTGCCTCTGTAGAGGAGGTAGGAGCCTGGGGGTTGGGAAGAGTAGAAGTGTGATACTTTATTTGTTGTACTAGTGGTGAGTCAAGAATGTTTCATGTGTCACTTTGTAAGTCTATTTTTATATTTCTATAAAAATAAATAAAATTGCAAAAATTACAAGTTCTCTGAGTATTAGCTTCTTCATCTATAAAAATTGTTCTATTCACTTTACTTGGTTTTTCTGAGTAATTAACTGGGTAATGTATGATGAAATAATTAAATATTTTTAAATTTAAAGTGTTATATTAATTTGTATAAACATATGTACACAAAGAAAATGTATTTCTATATAAACATAGAAATACAAATTTAAAGACTAGAATTTTTCCTTAGAGTCTCAGAGTACTATTAAGTGTCAAATTTTGTAAGTAGTTTTGTTACTTCAGTGTCTAGGTTTTAAGAAGATTTTACATTAATAGTTTATTAGAAATTTTTTAATTATTCTAGAACCTTAAATTCAACATGAATAAAAGTGAATTTTCTTGTTCTCTTCATAAATGCATCATGGGCATTTATCATACTAAACTAAAAATTGTTTATTATATCTATCACAATTTCCTAATTTTTCCTTTGATTCAATGAGAGTAATTTATTTTAGAATTGTATTATTTTGTTTTACTTTGAACAGCGCAAGTTTTCAATTCCTATCAGTATGCATCAGATTATAAGAAAACACAAGTTGACCGATAGTCAAAGAGAAATAAAATAATATTTTTCAGAACCAAGAAATCTGGTAATGTAGTTAATTTTTACAATTTTCCGTGAAGATCGTAATAAATCCATTGCAAATTAAAAATTACTCATTGGCTTATGGATCAACAAATATTTTTCTACATTGTTTAAACAAGGGGTAGGGAGAAATGACAATATCTTTTTGTCCAAGAAACCCTACTTAATTTCCTAGATACAGGGACATTTTCTCAGCCTGCCTTTAAGGATCTCAAATTTGTTAGAAGAATGCTTTAATAATTAATATGGGTCCATTAAAGACTAACTTATTTTTTCTTTCTTTTCATTGATTCTCAAATTTATGTCAGGCAATCTACAATAGTAATGATTAAGAGCGGGTTTACTACCACCTTGGATTCATAAAATTAGGCTGTTGTGCTAGAGGGAAATATAAAGTTAAGGACATGGAGGAAGTGGATACAAAGCTTATAGAACTTTAAATAATAGAGCCAGATATTTTAAAAATTATTAGATTCAACAGCTTTCTTTGCTACTTAAAGTCGTAGAAGTTGTTTATCAAAGAACAATGGATTTTCTTTAATTCTATTTTTGGATAGATTCTGTTTTAATGGCTGGCGAAGAATGTTGCAGGAAATTATCTACTGCCACTGCTATGTCTATTGCAGTTGCTGTCATATTTAATTCTTGATAAGCACGTAATTAAATAGTGTCATTACCACATCAAATAGAAATAAGACAAGATGATTCAATGTTTGAAAAATACATGCACACACAAAGAGAAAGCACAAAGTTAACTTCCTGGTGGAGACTCGCTGCCAGATATTTAGCAAGAGTAATCTTGCAGAGTAAAGACCTCAAGAGCACCAGACATTAAGATCTTTTCTACTCAGCACATTGGAAAGCATAATTATTACCAACGCTTTGCTATTAAAACATCATCAAATTATGTTTATAGAATATTATTCACTGAGAACTTCATAGCAGTTTCCCAACAATAACCCTGACCATATTAATGCATAGGGAATATTAGTATTGACTCCTTCAAACCAATAAAAAGCCAATGTAATAAATTATGACTCCAGAGTGAGCAAAATAACCCTTACTGGCCATATGATGTTAACATAGCCATAAAATATTTCCTTCCTACTCGGCAGTACATACTGGACCACATACCATGAGGAAAATAAAAGTTAGAAATTCCTTTATAGAATAAAAAAAAACATAGAAATACATGAGTACCTTACATTTTCCCCATGTTTTTGGTTTATATAAATATTTTAACACAAGAGCATATTAAGAAAATATCCACTGCGCATGGTATTGACTAATTTAATCATCACAGCAAACCTTCAAGAAATGTATAAATAACCCCTATCCATTAAAAAGAAAAAAAAAAAAAGAAAAAAGAGACTTAGAGTAAATAACTTGTCTAAAGTCATATTGCTGCAAGTGAAAAAGCCAGGTTTGCCTTATCATCTTTTTGGTTTTGTTAATTTATTGTTGTTTTGTTGTTATTTTTGTTGTACATTGGGACTGTTTCTTCATTGATCTTGTTTGGCAGGGACTCTCTTAGCCATTTTAACTAAGTCAGAGAGAAATATATTTGTAGGGAATTGGTACACAGAACAAAGCTACTGATTTAGACTGAATCCTGCCCCATAAAGTACATCTGGGTGAAAATGTGAAGGAGATGGGAACCATGGTGGAAAATGAGAGTAGCTCAAGGTTTATAAACTGATTTTTCAAGGAGTGGAATATTGGGATCTGGGAGACATACAGCCTAGGTACTGATGATAGTCTTGTCTTCTTGTATAAGATTGGGATATAGGAAAAGACCTGGGTTAGTGATAAAAACTGGTCTCAGCCTTGGTGCACTCATATTTATGGCCTCTTTAGTCCAAGATCTAAAATATGGGCCCTGCCTGAAGTTTATTTCCTTGTTAAAATTGCAGCATTCCATTCTTATAATTTTCTTCTATGATTTTCTATATAGAATGTTCAGTTTTTAATCCATTTAGTACTTTTGAAGTTTCAACTTACAAAGAAATAAAACTTTGCCTTATTAATTGCCTAAAATGATGCTATCTTTAAACACAGGGAAGTGTCTTCATAGCATAATAATAGGAAGGCCATTTGTACTGCTTGAAATATATATTATTGGTCATTATTAAAAAATTAGCTACTAATTAAGAAAATATTAGCTCACTATTGTTTTGTGTTTCTGTAGCTTCTTTAAAAATATCTCAAAGTTATAGATAAAACAATATTAAACACAAAGGAAAAATAATTTCAGAGATTTAGACTTGGTTAATAGAGTTTTTAGTTATTATATATGTCATGAAAATATACATCACTAAAAAATAATATCTAATGTATACAACTTTTATAATTAATAATATTAAGTTATCCAGTGAATTTTAATTAAACATTACCTGCAAACTTTTCCCTTGAGATTAGATGGTACATGGAGTCTACAATTACTGTGAAAGCATAGTTATGGAGAAAAAACAGTAAAGATATAAATAGGGTGGTACTGTTGTATCACATTATATATGTTCATGACTCAAAGAATAAACAGAAAATGTTGATCTCTCACCCTGGATACCTATAAGGAAGTTTTACCCCAATTTAGTTAACTGTATAATAGTAATAATTTAAAAGAGTGTTTTGTTAATCAGAAAAGAAAAACAGTACATCCAATATGAGGAAATATAATTCCTTCAGGAATGAATGTATGTCCTTCCTTTAAAATGTCAAGTGAAATTAAAACAAAAAAAAAAAGTAACACAGAAAGAAAAATTTCTCTGTTAAAACACCAAAGTCTAATTTTTAGAATACAGACTTTTGTTTTAAAGTATTTAATCTTGAATAGCAATTATATTCCTTAATTAAATTTAGGTGATGGAGATTACTTTGTTGCTTCTGGGTATTATTCTTGTTGGCAAATGGAGAAAGAGGAGAATAACTAATATGTCTGAAACATTTACAAAGCCTACTTCTCAAACTATTCCAAATGAAATTCTAAAATTAGTAACTTTAAATACTGTATACATGTATGTTTTTTTCAAAACGATTTTGGGGTCCCTATTCTTGTGGATTGATTTTCCCACTAAGTACATATGTGTGACCTATGAATGACAGCATGTACAATCTAGACTTACAGAACTATTACAATATAGATTGACACCTAGTATGTTGACATAGACTAGGCAGTTTTCAAAAAATATAACCTATAAGTTAGTAAATTAGAATATGCGATAATTAAAAAGCTGTTGAGATTTATATTTGTGTTATAAAACAACAATGGGAAGGAATTTTACCGTGAGAATCCAGTTAGATAACATGAATGATCTCAGTGAAATTATAGAAGGTAAACGGAAGCTGAACTAGATAGTCTGTAGGTTGTCAGCACTGAAATTCTGCTATACTATGATATCATGCGAGAAGCACAAGTTAAAACAAATGGAGCAATAAAAAGAGATTACACCGCAGCAGCCAAGATTGGAGAGAGAATATGCAAGTCACAAGAAGCATTGTGATATTATTGAAAACATATCGCATCGAGGACTCTAGAAACCTGGTACTTATTAATGGCTACGTCATGATCTTATGGTCTTGCAAACATTTTCCCACTTAACGTAGAAAAGGGATTGGAATTTATTATCTTGGATTAGAAATGCCAGTAGAGTTAAACTAAAATGAAATGCTAAATAACTACTTTGGGCATAGTATGTACGCGTGTGTCTGTGTACACATGTGTGCACACACATGCACACATAAATTTATTGTAATAAGTGCGATATTTTAAGGTTTATGCTTTATATACATACATAACAGAGTTTTTTAGACGTGGCTTTCTTTAGCTCTTTAAATATATTTAAAATTAATTATTTGAAGTTCTTATCTAGTAAGTCTAACACCTGGGCCACCTCAGAGAAAATTTCTATTGATTGGTTTTTTCCTGTGTATGAGTCACACATTCTTGTTTCTTTGCATGCTCCTTAACATTTTTGTTGAAAACTGGTCATTCTGATTATTATTATGTGCCAAATTTAGAAATGAAATTCTTTCCCAGGATTTGTTGTTGATACACTTGTTTTAATTCTTTGTTCAATATCTTTTCTGAACAAATTTTGTAAAGTCTTTACTCTGTCATGTGGAGTCACTAGAGTCATTTCCATTAGCTTAATGATCACCTAATGATTAGACAGACATTTTCTTAGTAGCTGAAACCAAAAAATTTCTGTTTTTCCAGAGGATTCTGTGTATGTTGGGGCACACCTTCACCACACAAGCAGGAAGGTTAAAATCCTAAATTAATCATCTTTCTGCTTCCACAGAGCCTCAAGATTGGCCAAGGGTTGTTGAGTTTAGTGTCTTTTCATGTATTTCCTGATCATGCACACAGTCTTGGGCACACACACAACCCTCTAGATTCAAGGAGCATGTGAAAGCTTTTCAAATTCCTTATTCCCCAAAGCATCCCATTCTTCACCTTTTCTCCCAAGCTTTTTGGTTAGTATTGATACGGCTCCCATGACTGGAGGAACACCAGGGTCCTTTGTCTCGCGCCAATTTAAATAAAATGACATGGACACACCTGGAGTGGTTTTAAGGAGCAGAGAGAGTTTAATAGGCAAGAAAGAAGGAAGAGGCTCCCGTGTGCAGAGACAGAGGGAGGAGGACTCCAAGTAGAGAGAAGCAACCCTTAGTGTGGAGGAAAACATTGGTTATATTAGGAGGCTGGAGGAGGTGGTGTCTGATTTGCATAGGGCCCAGGGGATTGGTTTGACCAGGTATGTCATTCACATAGCCAGAGAAAAAACTGCCCCCCACCCTAGCCTTTTAATATGCAAAGGCAGGGCATGAGGACGTTCTACATACATGGGGACATGTAGGGGAAGCCATGATGCTAGGCACATGTGGTGACAAGAAGAAGGTAGGAATTGCCATATTGGATGGACCCAGTTTCTAATGGCCTCCATTTGTATGTCAAAGCTTGCTGGCCTGGCCCTTCAAGCCATTTTTCTGCTAGACAAGAAACGTTTCTGGAGCTGCTTTAAAAGAAAAAAACAAAACAAACAAAAAAACCGTACCAAGGACCCCTCATCCTCTCTATCTGCCTAAAATAATTTTTAAATGACTCCTGTAATAGTATATTGTTTGCCCCAGTTGCTACTTATTGCCTCAGTAACTAAAACGTCTGCCTGCCTGCCTGTGTATATTTTCAACAAACGCCATTCTCCACTCCTGAGATAATGAGTTTAGCACACGGTAAATAAAGACAAATAAAGATAAATAAATCAGGCAAAATAAAGACAGGGCTTTTGAGTAGATTTTTTTCTGGAAGTCAATAGATAGATCAGAGAAGGACAATTATTCAAAAATAAGGTCTATTTTGCTCCCTCCACAACTGCTACCAGAAATGTTTTCTGTTATTTTAAAGTCTACTGCTGAGCTGAGAAAGAAACTAAGGTAAGTTAAAATGCCACAGGTCTTACTGTTCCTGCAGAGATTAAGCCATTTTTCTTGAATGAGCACTTTCCAGATTGCTGCAAGCTTTCAGTTGCAGAATTCCAAAACAGTTAATTCTAGGCATTTTTGCTATTTTTTCATTGCGTTTTAGAGGGGGAGGCATTTGCATGCATTTCCTCACTCTGCCATTTTCACTGACACCCTTTTTTTTTTCTTATTTTCAAATGTGGCTCAAAGTTTGCCAACAGAGAAGATATTTAAAATGTTATTTGCCCCCTTCTTTGTGTTTTGAAATACAATGTGTTTTGAAATTTCTAAAAGACATTTATTATATGCAATTGGTTCATGCACTTATGGAGGCTGAGAAGTCCCACGATCTGCCATCTGCAAGCTGTAGACCCCAGAAAGCCAGCAGTGTGGCTCCACTTTGAATTTGAAGGCCTGAGAACTCAGACAACTGATGGAGTAAGTTTTAGTCCAAGTTCAATGGCCTAAGAATCCGAGAGAAAGCAGTGTAAATTCTAGTATAAGGCCTGAGGGCCAAAGGTGTCAATGGAATAAGTCCCAAATCAAGGACGGGTGAAGACTGATGTCCTAGCTCAGTCAGGCAGAGAAACAGTTAATCCCCCCTTCACATTTTTGTTCTCTTCAGGCCCTTAAGGGATTGGATGGGCTGGGCGCGGTGGCTCACGCCGGTAATCCCAGCACTTTGGGAGGCCGAGACGGGCAGATCACAAGGTCAGGAGATCGAGACAATCCTGGCTAACACGGTGAAACCCCGTCTCTACTAAACAAAATACAAAAAATTAGCTGGGCGTGGTGGCAGGCGCCTGTAATCCCAGGTACTCGGGAGGCTGAGGCAGGAGAATGGTGTGAACCCGGGAGGCGGAGCTTGCAGTGAGCTAAGATCGCGCCACTGCACTACAGCCTGGGCAACAGAGAGAGACTCTGTCTCAAAAAAAAAAAAAAGAGAGAGATTGGATGATGCTAACCTGCTTTACACAGACTATCAATTTAAATGCAAATCGCATCCAAAACACCCTCACAGACACATCCAGAAATAATGTTTCACCAAAAATCTGGGCATCACATAATCTGGTCAGTTTGACATATAAAATTAGCTATCACAGATAATGCTGCACTTTATAATCAGATTAACTGGATAAATAGCAATGTTATTAATCAAAGGAAGAAAAGATGGATGAGTAACATATTTGGATGGTAGAGAAGGAAATTCATGATATTATTTTGGGACATAAGAGTTTCTTTTGGAACATCACCTAGCAGAGAAAGTCCAAATCTGGACATGGACATGTAATCATTGAAGTGAGGTTGAAGGAATAGTCCACTGAATGAGAGCGAATGAAGTGCTGCCTAATTTACTTTATTTTGTCTGACACAAAACTACCAATTCTCTTCAAACAATCTTGTCCTGATTTCTACAGCCCTCATAAAATAACTCAATTTCTCAATTTCTCCATAAAATAATAACTCAATTTCTCCAGTTAATGTGATGACAAACATGAACTTATTTTTACTCTTTTCTTTCTTCACATTCCACAGCCAATCTGTTAGAAAATCTTGTTGTTTCCACTTTTTAAAATATGTCTCAAAATTGAACCCATCTCACCACCTCCAATAGTACTATCTTGGTCCTATCACCCTGCCCCATTATTCTCTTTTATATTATTGTAATAGCCTTTTTACTATTTTCCCTACTACTATATTTACCCCTTTCAAATAAAAGTATTCTCAACACAGCACCAAAGTCATAACACACAACTTTTCTATGCATGACCCTCTAACAAACTAACTACATCTCATTGTGAATAACATTACCTACAAGATACTCCATGAAGCAGCCTCCCGTGATGTTACTGATCTTGTCTCACTCCGTCTGCCCTCACTCCTACTGGTTCATCCATGTTTCTTACTGTTCTTGAAAAGCATAGCAATGCTCTGACCCCTTGTTCTTTGCGTTTGAAAATGTCTTTGCCTTAATTTCTACATGGCTTAATTCTTCACCTTCTTTAGCTATTTCGCCAAATGTTATATGTTCACATATTTAAATTTGCAATTTTTTACCATACCTTTACAATCCCTAAATTGCTTCTCTATTTTATTCAATAGTACTATTACCAGCAATGAATCCACATCCATAGAGGTCTGCAGAAATCTCAATTCTTGCCTCCTCAGAAGAAATAATGCACCCATGGGGAAGAAGGCAGAAGGAGAGACTGAAGCTAGTTTTAGAACAGGAGTGAAAGTTCATTAAAAAGTGCAGTGGCTCACGCCTGTAATCCCAGCACTTTGGGAGGCCAAGGTGGGCGGATCACAAGGTCAGGAGATCAAGACCATCCTGGCTAACACGGTGAAACCCCTCTCTACTAAAAATACAAAAAATTAACCAGGTGTGGTGGGGTGAACCCGGGAAGCGGAGCTTGCAGTGAGCCAAGATTGCACCACTGCACTCCAGCCTGGGCGACAGAGTGAGACTCCGTCTCAAAAAAAAAAAAAAAAAAAAAAAAAAAGCTTTATCATAGGAAAAAAAGGAAGTAAAGTACACTAGGAAGAGGGTCAAGCAGAAGACTTGGGAGATGAAGTGCATGGTTTGACCTTTTGACTTGGAGTTTTATACTCTGGCATGTTTCTGGGGTCTTGCATTACTTCTCCCCTGATTGTTACCTTGGAATGGGCTGTCCACATGCACAGTGGCCTGCTAGCACTTGGGAAGAAAGCATATGGAGTGTGATTACTGGAGTTGCATGCATGCTCACTTGAGATGTTCTTCCCTTATCAGTGGAATGGTCCTGGAAGGTCATATACCATTTAAACTTTGCCATTTTGCCTCTGAATGTGCACGCTTGAGCCCACCTGCCCAGCTCTTGAGATCTTACCAGGAAGCTGCTGATCACCAATTTCAGATGTTTCTATCTATTGGGAGACTGCCTTTCACTGGCACCAGCTGCAACCAATTATTATTTTAGAGAGACAGTGTGACAACTGCCTAACTATCACCTGATGGTCACCTGACGTTTCTGGTAGGGTCGGAGGAGGGGGGTGCCTCTCCTGTCCTGCTCATGCCTAACTTGCTACCTACTGTAACAGTACTTTTCAGCATCTTGACTATATCAGTTTTCTAGGGCTGCCGCAACAAATTACCACAAACTTGGTGGCTTGAAACAACAGAAAATTAACCTTTCACACTTCCAGAGGCCAGAAATCCAAAATCAAAGTGTCAGCAGAATTGGTCCCTTCTGGAGGTTATGAGGGACAACTTGTTGTCCGCCTATGTCCTAGCTTCTAGGGGCTATTGTCAACCCTTGGCATTGGGTCTATATAACTCTTATTTCTGCTTTCGTATTCACATGGCTGCTTTCTTTCTGTGATTCTATTTTCCCAACTTCTTGAAAAAACAACTGACATTGAATTTTGCAACCCTCCCCCTACCCGAAAAAAATCCAACATGATGTCTTGTGGAAATTTTAAACTTAATTACATCTACAAAGACCCCCTCCTCAAAATAAGGTCACATTCACAGGTACCTGGGGTTACAACTTGGAGATATCTTTAGTGTGGAGTAGACATAAGTCAACTCATTATTTCACATAGTATGCATTTATTTATTTGTTAATTCTGTTTCCTTCCACTAGAACATCAAGTGCATGACAACAAGGATTCTATGCGTTTTAATTATATTTGTGACTTGACCAATTTCTGACACACAATGAAAGCTTAAAAAACATATGTTGAATAAATATAAGAAAATGTGGAAAGTGCAAAGGGATTATCAACATAATTAGAGCCAAAAGTAGAAAAATCTGGGAAGCCGAATAATTTTTTTTTTAAGTGGTGCTCCTGAAGTCAAGAGTGTTTGCTTAATTAGGGAGTGGTTTTTAAACTGAAAGAGGCATGAAAAGAGGCCTCCTGGTGATTTGCGTATCAGAATTGTGTTGGTACCTGTGAAGATCTTCTTATCACTTGGAAACATGCCCAAATCTGACACAGGTTTTGCCTTCGTGTTTTGGTATCTTAATGACTATGTCACTCTCTTGTTAAAAATGATAAAATGAGGCCAAGGCAGGTGGATCACCTGAGGTCAGGGTTTTGAGACCAGCCTGACCAACATGGTGAAACCCCATCTCTACTAAATACAAAAAATTAGCCCAGCATGGTGGCACACGCCTGTCATCCCAGCTACTCGGGAGCCTGAGGCAGGAGAATTGCCTGGACCCAGAAGGCGGAGGTTGCCGTGAGCCGAGATTGTGCCATTCCACTCCAGCCTGGCCAACAAGAGTAAAACTCCTCAAAAAAAAAAAAAAAAAAAATTAAAAAAAAAAAAGATAAAGCAGATCAGGAAGGAAATAATCTCTGTCACTGTGTTAGAACTTATCAACCCTGTTTTTACTAATATTCTTTTGGAGTCTCTTGCTTCTTATTCCCATTGAATTGTCAGCCTACTGACCCTTATTTGGTGTTTGCAGACTATCGGGCCTGTTGAAAGGAAACTAAAATCTCAGGACCCCAGACTCACTATGCCAAAGGGAGAGTTAAACTTGGGAACTCAGTCATGCGAAAACTGTGTTCCTTTTGTTCCCAAACAGATAGTAATTTTACATCCTTTCTCTATCTTATATAACATGTAGATCTACTGATTGGGAGACAAATGCATAATTCACTCCCTCCCCACAATCCACTCCTTTCTTTTCACATGTAAAATATAGTTTCACTGAGTCCTAACCAGAGCCTCAAAAGAATGTGACTGTTTGCTTCATTGCCTGCTCTCCCCACTTTTTTTTCTTTTCCTCCATTCCCTCCTGCTTGCTATTTCCTGTTTAAATATAGAAGTCCTCACAACCCTCTCTGGAAAAAGCACAGGTCACAGATCCTACTGTGACTTGTGTTTCTTTTTTCCCAGAGCATCCACATCCTTGGCAAAACAAATCTCTAAATCGATTGAGATGCTTCAGTAACTTTTTGTTTTATAGAACCTCTGGGTATACGTGTTATTTACCCACTCTATCTTTTAAACTGGACAAAAGTTTTCACCCTTATTAAATCTATCTTGCCAATTCCAACCCATAATCATTTTGTGATAATTTGTAACTTTTTTCATTGACCATATCTGAGTAACAAACTTTTTAATAATTCAATGTTTAATTCAACCTATTCCAATCTATTCTTTTAGAAGCATGCAAGTAATTTATAAAATATAAACAACAGCTCTTAGATATGAAAAATAAATGTATAGAGGTGTGTATTTTATTCAATAACTATAATAAAAATTTTTTGTATTGAGCTATAGTGCAACATGACCATAGGGTGCCATTTATAGTTATAGGGCTGTTTTTCTAGTAGAAAAAATGCACAAAATAATGTAAGCATATCAACCGTGATCACAATAAAAATGTGTTTACTATGTGTGAATATGTTTCAGTCATATTACCTTAAAATATTTTCTGATTTAAATTCAATTTTTTATTATGCAACTGGTATATAATCCACATAATTTTCACTTTATGTGGTACAGTTTTCAAATGCAAAGTTATTCAATTCTTGCAAATACTTTCAGCACATACTATGTATACATTATATATTTAGGAAAATAAACTGACTTTTTAGAATTTGGCTGAAATTGTTGTTTTCTAACTTAATATCCATTTAGTGGTAATTTATAACAATCTATTATTACAATGACATGATCTTAAAAATCTCTCTAGAAATCTGTTATCTTATTCCCTTTTCTTCTGAATTCAGAGTATAGCTCTCCACAAGTAGTGACAGAATCTTCCCATTAAAGATGTATGTGAAAATGGTTTCATGCCATGCTCCTGATATAGAGAAATTCAGGATATAATCTCATACTAAAGGATAAATACAGTAACCATAAAAGAGAGAACTAAGTAAACCAATGCAGAGTTGAAAAATTGCTTCAAAGTCTTGTTGATTTAAATCAATATAATTTTACTTCAGGATATGGGATTTCCTTAGAGAAGTTTTAGTTTTTATTTAATTGTGAAAGCCTTCGCAGGTAGGAGAAAGAAACTCAAAACCTGAGTGCAATTGGACTTTTTAAAATCAAAGTGAAGAAAAAGTATATATTATTGGAAAAGCAAAATATAATAAAATTTTATTCAAGTAGATGAAGAAGTTAGAAAACATTGTAATACAAAAAGTCTCAACTAAATTAATGTATCACTTAAAACTGCTTATCTGAGAATGCTTTATAGACCATCCAAAAGTGATTTAAAGTAGAAAAAAAAATTCTCATGCAAATGACCAGAATTCAATATATTGTTTGTTCACTCTTAATAGCATTTATTGGTCTGTGGCAAAACCAATACTAATGGTGTGATGATAAAATAAATTTTAGATATTTTGTTGTTAATACATCTGGATATCTTTGTGAATATCAATTTTGCAAATATTACCATTCTCTGTCTTTTCTTCTTTTTCTTTTTTCTCTTTCCTTTTTCTTTCTTTTTTCTTCCTATCAATCATTCCTTCTTTCCCTCCCTCCTTTCCTTTTCCTTTCTTACCTGCTTACTTGCTTGCTTGATTCTTTCTTTTCTTTTTTCTTCTTTCCCTCCTTTTTCTCCTCCTTTTTCTTTTCTTTTCTCTTCTCTTTTCTTTTCTTTCTTTCTTCTTTCCCTCCCTCCCTCCTTTCTTTTCTTTCCTTTTTTCTTTTCTTCTTTTCTTTTCTTTCTTTTACTTTCTTTCTCTCTCCCTTTCTTTTCTTTCTTCTTTCTTTCTCTCTCTCTCTTTCTCTCTTCCTTTGTTTCTTTCTTTTCCTTTCTTTTTCTCTTCACAAGCTTTTCCAGAAATAAGTGAAGATGCATGAATACCACTTATACCTTCTGACTTTCCCCTTTAATCTAAGACAAGACCTCTTAAATTTTGCTTCAATAATTATCAATACTGAGAGCTAAACTTTTCTTCAGAACCATATTTTCAAAAGAGAAAAAAATATTACTGCATTTTAGAAAAATAAAGCCATATTGAGAGACAGAAGCTAGGAGGTCAAATAGGCTCAATAGTTAAGTGATACCTTTCTTCAAATAAGCCTAAGATTGAATTTGCTTCCAATTCATTTCTCAACCATTGTATATGTTACTATATTTTATTAGCCTTCTAGTTGATCAGAAAATTTGGTAGAAGTTTCCAATATTAAACCCATGAATATCAAGGTTCTGCTGTATTAGGTTCAAATGTGATCCGAATGCCTAACTTGCATAACAGATTTCTGACTCACCAATCATCCCTGCCTAAAACTGTCAAATCATAAATATGAGAATAATACAAAATTATGTAAGTCCATCAAGCTCACCAATGATTAAATGAGTTTTAAAGCGGTAAAATTAGGACAGATTAAGAAAGCTGTAATTCACTTGTACTTCCACTTATTCGAGAGCTGAGGCTGGAGGATTTCTTGAGGTTAGCCAATCAAAACTAGCCTGGGCAACATAGCCAGACCCAATCTCTCTTTTTTTTTTTTTTTTTTTTTTTTTTTTTTGAGACAGAGTCTCGCTCTGTCGTCCAGGCTGGAGTGCAGTGGCGCGATCTCGGCTCACTGCAAGCTCCGCCTCCCGGGTTCATGCCATTCTCTTGCCTCAGCCTCCCGAGTAGCTGAGACTACAGGCGCCTGCAACCACGGCCAGCTAATTTTTTTGTATTTTTAGCAGAGATGGGGTTTCACCGTGTTAGCCAGGATGGTCCCGATCTCTTGACCTCGTGATCCTCCCGCCTCGGCCTCCCAAAGTGCTGGGATTACAGGCGTGAGCCACTGCGCCTGGCAACCCAATCTCTCTTTAAAAAAAAAAAAAAAAAAGAAGAAAAGGAAATAAAGTATTAGTCAGTCATGGTGGTACACACCTGTAATCCCAGATATTCAGAAGCCTAAGGTGAGAGGATCTGTTGAGCCCAGAAGTTCAAAGTTGCAGTGAGCTATGTTGAACCACTGCACTTCAGCCTGGGTGGCAGAGCGAAATTCTATCTTTAAAAAATAAGCTGTAGTTCCTGCCATCAAAGAACATTAATTCAACATCTACTTTAGGTATTTTCAAACACTAAGGATAAAATTAAACAAGGTCTAGAAGAAGGCTCAGTAATATATATGGGAAATTAAACAATGAGCGAAATGCCGTAATAAGGGAGTACAGTCTCATGGAGTCTTATGGGAGTCCATCAAAGAAACATCAAACCAGGACTTAAGGTAGCAAGTAGAGATGGTGGTCAAGGAAGAATGCCAAAAAGAAATTATACATAAATATATGAGACTTACAGGGTACAGCCATGGAAAGGAGTAGAAATAAAGTCCCTGTTTTAGACAAACACAGCATCATGTGGAAAATTCTGGATGATGGAAAAGCATGTCAGTCAAATAAATGACAAGAGGGATGGAGAAGATGGTAGAATAGAAAGCCACGCCCAACCATGTCTCCCACGGGAACATCAAATTCAACAACTAAAACAAAATCCCCTTAATGAAAACAAACAAACAAAAAATCAGGTGAGCACTCACAGTACCTGGTTTTAACCTCATATCACTGAAAGAGGCACTAAAGAGGGTAGGAAAGACAGTCTTAAATTGCCAATGCCACTCCTCCCCTATTCCCCTGCAGGTCATGTGCTGTGGGGAAATCTGTCAACTTGGGAGAGGGAAAGCA
This sequence comes from Pan paniscus, assembly GCF_029289425.2. Lineage (NCBI taxonomy): Eukaryota > Metazoa > Chordata > Mammalia > Primates > Hominidae > Pan > Pan paniscus. The sequence goes on along the minus strand of NC_073252.2, from coordinate 69,282,615 downwards.
TAGCAATTGTGAGACTTTGCATTGAATTCAGTGCTGCCTTTTCACAGTGGAAAGCAAAACCAGGCTGAACTCAGCAAATGCCCACCCATGGAGGGAGCATTCAGACCAGCACAAGCCAGAGGGGAGTTGCCCATCCCAGAGGTCAGAACTTGAGTTCCAGCAAGCCTTGCCACCATGAGCTGATGTACACTGGGGCCCTAAATAAACTTAAAATGCAGTTTAGGCCATAAGGACTGCAAGTTCTATTGCTGAGCTGGGCTCTAAGCCAGTGGAAGTGAGAGGCACACAACTTACTGAAACACCAGCTGGGGCAGCTAAGAAAGTGCTTGCACCACCCCTCTCCCCATGCCAAACAACACAGCTCATGGCTCCAAAAGACACCCCTTCATTACACTTGAGGTGAATAGAGAGAAGAGTCAGAGGATCTTTGTGTATCATCTTAGATACCAGCTCAGCTGCAGTAGAATAGGGTACCAGTCACAGTCATGTGGCCCATCTTCCAGGCTGTGTTACCCAGATGACATTTCTAGACACACTCCAAGCCACAAGGAAACCTGCTTCCTTGAGTGAAGGGCACAGTTATGGAAGGATCCATCACCTGCAGACTAAAAAGCCCTTAGGCCTTGAATAACCAACAGTGATAATTAGGTGGTATGCTGTAGGCTTTGGCTGAGACTCTGAGACTTTCTGGGTTCCAGTGAGACTCACCAAATTCCCAGCAGCAGTGGCTACAAGGAGAATCTCCTTCTGCTTGAGGAAAGTGGAGAGAAAATTATAGAGGTCTTTTTTTTGTAACTCAGGTACTAATTAGGACACAGCAGAGTATAACACCAAGCAGAATCTTGGTGTCCCTGATTCCAGGCCTTGGGTCTTGGATGAAATTTCTGAACCTTTGTTGGGCCAAAGAGGAGTGCACTACATTGAAGGGTGCCTCTTAGGCTGACTGTAGAGCCTATGGGCTGTAAGGGAACATAAAGGGTAGGCTGGCAGTACTCCCTGTGAGGCTGTGGAGATCCTGGCCATGGGGTGAGGTTCCTCTGCCTGTGGTTAGGGGAGGGAAGAGTGGGAAGGACTGATTCTCATAGTTTATGTGCCAACTCAGCCAGAGAACAATAGAAAACCAGGTAGATTTACAAGGTTTTTTGACTCCAGTTTCTGGCTTCTAGACAGTACCTTTGGACTGTCCCAGAGCCTGGGGGAACTCACTGCTCTGGAAGGAAAGAAACAAGCCTAGCTGACTTTGCCACCTGCTGATTTTAGAGCCCCAGGGCCTTGAACAAATATAAACAGTAGCCAGGGAGTGGTTACAGTGGGCCTTGGACAAGATTCAGTGCTGTGCTGGCTTCAGGTCTGACGCAACACAGTCCCAGTGGTGGTGGCCACAGGGGTGCTTGTATCACTCCATCCCCATGTCCAGGGAGCTCAGAACAGATAGACAGGCACCATTTGCTTGGGAGAAAGTAAAGGAAGAGATCAAGAGTCTCTACCTGATAATCCAGATAATTCTTCAAGATCTTATCCAAGATGACAAAGGCAATAACTCTTAAAAGTTTGCAAGAACCTCAGTGTAACTATGCTTGGAGGCTTGGAGTGTCTTCTAATGCAGATATAGCTTAGATTACAACACCTAAGTCCTTTTGAATACCTGGAAAACCTTCCCAAGAAGGACAGGTACAAACAACCCCAGGCTACAAAGACTACAATAATTACCTAACTCTTCAAAGCCCAGACACAGACAAATATCCACAAGCATTAAGACCATCCAGGAAAACAAGATATCAGCAAATGAACTAAATGAGGCATGAGGGTCAATCCTGGAGAAACAGAGTTATGTGACATTTCAGACAGAATACTAAAATTAGCTTTTATGAAGAAACTTGAAGAAGTTTGAGATAACACACAAAATGAATTCAGAAATCTATCAGTTAAGTTTTACAAAGATATTGAAATAGTTAAAAGGAATTAAGCAGAAATCCTAGAGTTGAAAAATGCACTTGACTTAATGAAGAATTCATCAAAGTCTTAATAGCAGAATTGATAAAATAGAAGAAAGAATTAGTGAGCTTGAAGACAGGCTATTTTAAAATACATAGCCAGAGAAGACAAAAGAAGAAAAAAAAAAAGAATGAAGCATGCCTACGGGATCTAGAAAATATCCCAAATAGGCAAATCTCAAAGTTATTGGCCTGAAAGAGGAGGTAGTAGAAAAAAGAGATAGGAGTAGAAAGCTTACTCAAAGGGCCCAGTCCTGTAATCTGTAATCCCAGAACTTTGGAGGGCCAAGGAAGGCAAATTACTTGGTACCAGGAGTTTGAGACCACCCTGGCCAAAGTAGCAAAACCCCATCTCTACTAAAAATACAAAAAAATTAGCCTGGCATGGTGGTGCATGCCTGTAATCCCAACTACTTAAAGGACTAAGGCAGGAGAATCACTTGAGCCTGGGAGGCAGAGGTTGCAGTAAGCCAAGACTATGCCACTGCACTGGGTGACAGAGTAAGACTCTGTCTCAAAAAAAAAAAAGAAAAGAAAAGAAAAGAAAAAGAAAAGAAAAGAAAAAGAAGGAAAGAAAGAAAGGTCTAATCAAAGAGATAATAACAAAGAACTTTTCAAACATAGAGAAATGTATCAATATCCAAGTACAAGAAGGTTGTACAACACTAAGCAGATTAAATCCAAAGAAAACTATCTCAAGGCATTCCATAATTGAATTTACACAGGTCAAAGATAAAAAAAGTAGATTAAATCCAAAGAAAACTATCTCAAGGCATTCCATAATTGAATTTACACAGGTCAAGGATAAAAAAAGTTTCCTGAAAGCAAGAGAAAAGAAACAAGTGACATACAATTGAGTTTCAATACATCTAGCAGCAGACATGTCAGTGGACATCTTACAGCCCAGGAAAAGAGGCAGGACATATTTAAAGCACAGAAGGAAGGAAAAAAAAAAGGATATCCAGTGGGACTATTGTTCAAACATGAAAGAGATATACTTTCCCAGGCAATCAAAAGCTGAAGGATTTCATCAACACCAGGCCTGTCCTACAAAAAATGCTAAAGAGAGTATTTCAAACAGAAAGAAAATGATGATAATGAGCAATAAGACATCATCCTAAGGTACAAAACTCACTGACAATAATAAGTACACAGAATATTATAGCACTCTAACTGGTGTGTAAAGTACTCTTCTTATCTTAAGTAGAAAAGCTACAACCAATAGGCTGGGCGCAGTGGCTCAGGCCTGTAATCCCAGCACTTTGGAAGGCCGAGGTGGGCAGATCACGAGGTCAGGAGATTGAGACCATCCTGGCTAACATGGTGAAACCTCGTCTCTACTAAAAAATACAAAAAAAAATTAGTCAGGCGTGGTGGCAGTTGCCTGTAGCCCCAGCTACTCAGGAGGCTGAGGCAGGAGGATGGTGTGAACCTGGGAGGCAGAGCTTACAGTGAGCCGAGATCATGTCACTGCACTCTAGCCTGGGTGACAGAGTGAGACTCCATCTCAAAAAAAAAAAAAAAAAAAAAAAAAGGAAAACTAGAAACTATAAAAAAACTTTTCAAGATATAGAAGGTACAATAAGATATAAATAAAAATGACAAAAAGTTAAAAAGTAAGGTGATGAAGTTAAACTGTAGAGTTTTTGTTAGTTTTCTTATTGCTTGTTAGTTTTTCTGTTTATAGAGTGTTAAGTTGTGGTCTGCTTAAAATAATGAGTTATAATATACTATTTGCAAGCCACATGGTAACCTCAAACCAAAAACATAAAACAGATACACAAAAAATTAAAAGCAAGAAATTAAAGCATACTGCCAAAGGAAATCACCTTCACTAAAAGGAAAAAAGAAAGGAAGAAATGAAGGAAGAGATGACCACAAAACAATCAGAAAACAAATAACAGAATGGCAGGATTAAGTCCTTAGTTATAAATAAACATTAGAGTAAATAAACTAAACTCTCCAATCAAAAGACAATGTAGCTGAAAGGATTACAAAACCAAGACCCAATGATCTGTTTCCTACAAGAAACATACTTCTCATATAAAAACACACAGAGACTAAATAAAGGAATGGAAAAATATATCCCAAGCCAATGGAAACAAAAAAAGAGCAGGAGTCACTACACGTATATCAGACAAAATAGATTTCAAGATTAAAACTATAAGAAGAGACAAAGAAAGTCATTATTAATGAAAAAGGGTCAATTCAGCAAGATAATATAATGATTGCAAATATATATGAGCCTAACACTGGAGTACCCAATTATAAAAAACAAATATTATTACAGCTGAAAAGAGAGATAGGCAACCATACAATAATAGCTGGAAACATCAACACCCCACTTTCAGCATTCGGCAGTTCTTTCAGTTGGAGAATCAGAACAGAAACTTCGGACTCAATCTACACTATAGATCAAATGGATCTAATACATATTTACAGAATATTTCTTCTAACACCTGCAGAATACACATTCTTCTCTTCAGTACATAGATCATTCTCAAGTATAGACTTTGTGTTTGGTCACAACATAAGTCTTAAAACATTCAAAAATAATTGTCAAAAATCTTCTCTGACTACAACAGACTAGAACTACGAATCAATAACAAGAGGAATTGTGGTAAGTACACAAACATATGGAAATTAAGTATGCTACTGATGACCCATGGTACAATGAAGAAGCTAAGAAGAAAATTCAAAATTTTTAGAAACAAGTGATAATGGAAACAAAACATACCAAAACTTATGAGATACAGTGAAAGCAGTAGTAAGTGAGAAGTTTATAGTTACAAGCACCCACATCAAAAAAGAAGAAATAACTTCAACAACCTAATGATACATATTCAAGAATTAGAATAGCAAGAGCAAACCAAACCCAAAATTAGTAGATGACAAAACGTAACAAAGATCAGAGAACAAACAAAAGAAATTGAAACTAAAAGAAATACAAAAGATAAATGAAATAAGAAGTTTTTTTTTAAAAAGGTGAACGAAATTGACAAACTTTTATTCAGACAAACTATGAAAAAGGGAGAGGATACAAATAAATAAAATCAGAAATGAAAAGGAGACATTACAACGGATACCACAGAAATCAAAAGAAGCATTAGTGACTAGTATAAGCAAATATATGGCAATACTTTGGAAAATCTGGAAGAAATGGACAAATTCCTAGAACATACAACCTACCAAGATTGAACGAGAAAGAAATCCAAAACCAGAACAGTCTGATAGCAAGTAATGAGATTAAAGTCTTAATACACAGTCTCCCAGTAAAGAAAAAAAAAAGGACCCAATGGCTTCACTGCTGAATTCTACCAAACATTTAAAAAAGAATGACTGCTAATCCTACTCAAACTACTACCAAAAATAGAGGATGATAAAATACGTCTAAACTCATTCTACAAGACCAGTATTATTACCCTGATACCAAAATCAGACAAAGAAGAAAAGAAAAGAAAAGAAAGAGAGAGGAAGGAACGAAAAAAGGAAGGACAGGAGGGTGGGAGGGAGGGAAGGAGGGAGGGAGAAAGGAAGGAAGGAAGGGAGGGAGGGGAAAGGAAGGGAAGGGGAGGGAAAGGAAGGGAAGGAAAGGAGGGAGGAAGGAGGGGAGGGAAGGAAAGAGGAAAGAAAGAAAAAGAAAAAAGAAAGAAAGAAAGAAAGAGAAAGAAAAAGAAAGAAAGAAAGAAAAGAAGAAAGGAAGGAAGAAAGAAAGAGAAAATTAAATTATTAAATTACAGGCCAAAATAATCTGATGAACACTGATGCAAAAAATCCTACACAAAATCCTAGAGAACTGAATTCAACTCTACATTAGAAATATCTTTAACCATCACAAAGTGAGATTTACACCTGGGATGCAAGGATGGTTCATTATATGCAAATCAATCTATGTGATACGTTATAGCAAAAGAATGAAGGATAAAAGCCTAATGATCATTTTAATTGATGCTGAAAGAGCATTTGATAAAATGCACCATCCCTTCATATATAAAAACTCTCCAAAAACTGGGTATGGAAAAAATATGCCTCAACACAAAAAAAGTCCATATGACTGACCTACAGAGTGTCATACCGAATAGGAAAAAAACTGAAAGATTTTCCTCTAAGATAATAACAAAAGACGCCCACTTTTACCATTGTTTTTCAACCTAGCACTGGATGTATGAGTTAGAGGAATCAAACAAAAGAAAGAAATAAAGGGCATCCAAATTGGAAAGGAAGACATAAAATCACCCTTGTTTGCAGATGATATTATCTTATATTTGGAAATACCGAGAGAATACACAAAATAACAGTTAGAACCGATAAACAAATTCAGTAATATTGCAAGATACAAAATCAGCATAAAAAAATTAGCATTTCTATATGCCAAGAGGGAACAATCTGAAAAAGAATTCAGGAAAGTAACTTCATTTATGATAGCTACAAGTAAAATAAAATACCTAGGAATTAACTTAACAAAAGAAGTGAAAAATCACTACAATAAAAACCATAAAACATTGATACAAGAAATTAAATAGGAAAAAAGAAAGATATTTCATGTTCCTGGATTAGAAGAATCAATCAAACTATGAAACTACTTAAAGAAAACTTTGAGGATATTCTTCAGAACATTGGAGTGGGCAAATATTCCTTTAGTAATATCCCACAAGCATAGGCAACCAAAGCAAAGATAAACAAACGGGATCACATCAAGTTAAGAAGCTTCTGCATAGCGAAGGATATAATCAACAAAGTGAGGAGACAACATACAGAATGGGAGAAAATATTTGCCCATTACCCATCTGACAAGGGATTAATAACCAGAATACATAAGGTACTCAAACAACTCTATAGAGGAAAAAATCTAATAATTTGATTTAAAAATGGGCAAAAAGAACTGTCTTCAAAAGAAGACATACAAATGGCAAACAGGTGCATAAAAGGGTGCTTAGCATCATTAATCATTAGAGAAATGAAAATCAAATCTACAGTGAGATATCATCTCACTCCAAATCAAAACTACAATGAGATATCATCTCACTCCATTAAAGTGGCTTTTATCCAAAAGACAGGGGATAACAAATGCTGCGGAGGATGTGAAGAGAGGGGAACCCTTGTACACTGTCAAGGGGAGTGTAAATTAGTAAAGTCACTATGGAGAACAATTTAGAGGTTCCTCAAAAAACTGAAAATACAGCTCCATGTGATCCAGCGATCCCGCTCCTACATATATACTCTCAAAAAAGGATAATCAGACCATTGAACAGATATCTGCACTCCTCTGTTTACTGCAGCGCTACTCACAATAACTAAGTGGAAGCAACCTCACTGTTCATTAACAGATGATTGGATAAAGAAAATGTGGTACATATAGACAGTGGAGTACTATTTAACCATAAAAAGAATGACATCCTGTCATTTGCAACAACATGGATTAAACTGGAGATTATTGTGTTAAATAAAATAAACAAGGCACAATCACAGAAAGACAAACTTTTCGTGTTCTCCCTTATTTGTAGGAGCTATAAACTAAAACAATTGCACTCATGTAGATACAGAGTAGAAGGATGATTACCAGAGGGTGGGAAGAAAAGTGGGAGTGTGGGTGTGAAATGGGGATGGTTAATGGGTACAAAACATAGTTGAGAAAAAGTGAATAATACCTAGTATTTGCTAGCACAGCAGGGCAACTGTAGTCATAAATAATTTAATGTTACATTTTAAAATAACTAAAAGAGGATAATTTGATTGTTTGTAACACAAAGGATAAATGATCGAGGTGATGTATACCTCATTTACCCTGATGTGGCTATAACACATTGCATGCCTATATTAAAATATTTCATGTAATTTATAAATATATACATCTACTATGTATCCTCAGAATTTTTTTTTAAATAAACATCTTGTGTCCAAGAGTGCTCCCAGTTTTAAAGTACTGTTGTGGGAGGAAGCTGGAGAAGTGATCTGCAACCCCACACTAAGGAGGTTGGCCTTTATCTGAGGGCAATCATGGGTCAAGCAGTGAAGTGACTTGATCAGACTAAAGACTCAGTAAAATTTTCTGGCTTTGGTGAAATATTCATGTTAGGTGATAAATTTATAAAAAATTCTCCCCAAAATTAAATATGTGAAAATAAATGTCCAAAGTTTTTATATAAAGAATAGAAGGAGCATTGAACTGGGAATCTAAAGATACAGATCGAACCCCAATTCTGTCATTTACTAATTGTATGGCCTTGGCCAAATTATTTAATATCACTTCAGATATACATTTTTACATTTGTAATTTATAGATAACAGTATATACCCTTTACAAGGTGGTTTTAAATAAAAAATAAAATCTTGAAAGTTTTATTTTTTATGTAGGTTTTATTTGTTATTTAAAACCAAAATCATCAAGAACTAACTTTGAAAATCATCAAGAAGAAAATATTGAATATTTTAAGAAATATAATTATGAATAAAATGCCAAAATGCCTACCAAGAAAGAGAAGAGAAGCATTTTAAAACTCAAATGCTATGAATCTATAGGGAAGAAGAAAAATATTTTCATGTTTATGATATGGGTGAAAACTCTTTGAAATGAGCTAAATCTATAGACATGAAAATTATTTCGGTATTATAAAATGTATGCTAGAGTCTACCTATTACATAGACTCTACTGCCACTTTTTATTTGTTGATAATTTTGTGTAACTTACTCCTATTTGGACCTAGATACCCCTCAATTACAGTTTATAATTAACTATTACTGCTACTTGTAGCTATAATGGCATTTATCTAACAAAATTAAAATTATAGTGAGATTAGAACTGTTGGCTTATGGTCCAAATCAACATGACATCTTGAATCATTTTTCTTTAAAAATTGATTTAATATTATTTTTTCATAGGCACATTGTATGTCACTTTATATATTTTTAGAATAAGCAGATGATTAATAAAGTCATTAGGATCATTAACATGTATTGACTAATCAAATGGTAGGAACACTATACTTTAAGTCAGATATAAACAGCTGTGTTTTCTAAAAATGAGTAAAATAAGATGCACATATTTCTTCAAAATTAAATAGCTAAAAAAATCCCATTAAAGACACATATACTGTATTAAAGATTCTTATTTATAAAACCTGGTTCTACATGCTGTGACAGTCACGATGTCATTATGGCATTGTCTCTGACCTTCACATACTCAGGATTTAGTGAAGGATTCTATCACACACATACACAAATCCCTCTCTCAAGAACGAAGGATTTTTTTTTATAAGCATGAAAAGGGCAGAGAAATGTGAGAGAGTTTGAAAGATAGAATTTTAAAGAATTTGAACCTTACTTGACAGAGAATGGAGAGTGAGGCAGAGAGTAAAAGTTCAAGATTTAAGAGCTTGCAGGATAGAGTCAAATAAAGTATCATTAAATAATATTCAAAATTAGAGAATATGATTATATTTAAGGTAAAAGGTGGATTGGAAAATAAAGTGAGCCCTATTTAGATAAACTGTATTTGAAAATGTTGGAGACAACTATGGTAAAATGTTTAACAGACTTTTAGAAATGCAGGTTTTGTGTTCCGGAATGAGAGAAGGAATAGAAGCATGGACTTTGGCATTAGCCAACCGAAGGTGATATCTGAAGTCTTGCGATAACAAAAAAAAAAAAAAAAAAAAAAAAAAGCTTGTAAATGGAGAGAAGGCTACATTCAAAAGGTGGGAAAATTAAAGTAGAGTGCAAACAGGAGTACCAAGGGAGTGCAGTGTCATAGAAACCAAGAGAAAAGAAAACTTCCAGAAGAATGAAGTAGCTTAGTACTGAAGGTAGATTAAAAATAAACTTAAAAGTAGTCATGAAATTTTAACAAATGAGTCTTTTTAAAGGGATAATTTTAGAGATTAAGCCCAAAACAAAACTAACGCATATACTGAAAGGAAAGTAAATAAATTTTGGAATGTGTAGAGCAAAACGGACAGAGGAATAAATCACCTTTTTCATTGTTAAAACCAGAGAAAAATTCACAAGTTTGGTAATAGTTTTAAGACTGAATTGGAGGAAGAAAAGAGAGAAGCACTCTGGGTGCGGTGGCTCATGCCTGTAATCCCAGCACTTTGGGAGGCCGAGGCGGGCGGATCACCTGAGGTTGGGAATTCCAAACCAGCCTGACCAACATGGAGAAACCCCGTCTCTACTAAAAATACAAAAACTTAGCCGGGCTTGGTGGCACATGCCTGTAATCCTAGCTACTAGGGAGGCTAAGCCAGGAGAATCGCTTGAACCTGGGAGGCGGAGGTGGCGGTGAGCCGAGATCGCGCCATTTTACTCCAGCCTGGGCAACAAGAGTGAAACTCTGTCTCAAAAAAAAAAAAAAAGAAAGAAAAAGAAAAGGGAGAAGCTAGAGATTGACAGTGAGGCTATTCCAAGAATAAGAATAGCATGAGATTCAATTTTCATCCTATATTTTTGTATATGTACTTATAAACAGATCTATAAAATTACACTCTATTCTTAGTAAAAATAATGGCTACCCTTCTGAAGGATTATTGTCTTCAGGAAGCATTCAATAAATGTTAGGTGTAATTTTGTTTTAGACATGTTTTTGAAGGTGTTGCACGTATTGTCTTATTTAATCGTCACAAAAACCCTCTGGGAAAAGTACTAACGTCATCTCAAAATCATAGATGAAGAAATTTGAGGCTTAGAGATTTTAGTATGGTTCAACAATTTACAGTGCAGATTTTCAGGAATCAGAACTTAAGTTATTGTATTACTGGCTAATTCTCTGCTGCCTTCCTGATATATTCTTTGATGAGTTTACTGAATTGCTTCTTCTTCTTCTTCTTTTTCATGTTTAATTACATCCTAAAACTTTGGAACTAAAAAGCGTTGCTATTGCTCTACTCCAATCCTTGTTTTAAAGATGAAAAAACCACGGCCTACTAGAATCTCTTTAACTTACCCAGGATCACCGACCTGAATGCAAAATACCAAGAATCGTAGTTCTGCCACTCCTAATTTTCTTCTCTTTAACTACTATTTTAACTTGTCATAACATGGCTTCTGAAGTTTGAATTCTTACTTGGGGACTTAATGGTTTTGGCAGAATGGGAGGTTAGTTTATATGACTAATAATGTAACATATGTAGATCATAATTTCCCCTAATATTTCATTTTGCAGTTTGCATTTACCCATCTTTCTTCTTACTGTCTGCATCTATTTTTCCAGTGTTTCTTGAGTTTGTGTATGTACATGTTTTACCTATATCAAAGTGGCATTATGAGCCTTAGACTGTAAATTTCCAGAATACAGGGGCTATATACAGTGTAATGAAATTTTGTTTAGCTCCAAATTTAGTCAATATTCAAGGCCTAACCTTGAATATTGAAAACAAATGACCTATATTCTACATGGGGTTCTATTCCTGTTATCAACTGGACAACTTTAGACAATTCACTTAACCTTCCAATTGCCTTATCCCTAAAAGAAGAAAGATTAAATCATAACAATAATTATATAAAGAGACTAATATTTATCATATATACTTTTTATGGACTTTAAAATCAGAAAATAAGAAAATAAATACTAAAAATTTTGTGGAATGGAAAATGCATTTCAATTTAAAATGTGAAAATGGATGGATCAAAAAGAGTGATGGGAGGATTGAGGTGGGATGCAATGGAAGACATTTAAATGTAGAGTTTTCTGCTCAAAAGACACATGAGCTATGAGTTAATTTTGTCTTCATCTCAAAGGCAAAGAAAATCATAGACTCTTAGCAATCAAAGGGTCTTAAAGATTATCATATCAGCCTCCTTCTTTGATAATTCAAGGAGCTAAGACTTTGACAAATAAGATCACCAGTCACAAAATTAGAAGTAACACTGATATTCTGATTGTCAATATTGTTTTTTAAAGTACTACATTGTCTCACAGAGACAAGCAAATAACACAGTCACAGTGTGTATAAGGAAAACAGATAAGTGGTTGGTAGTTGCTTCCCATTCACTCATCAATTCAAATGACTGACATTCAAAATCTACTCCAGGCAATACACTAACAATGTCAGATAAAAGACACATCATCCAGTACTTATTGAAAATTGCTAATGATTGTAAAGTCCCTGAATAGTACAGTGTACAGTAATGTAAATACTTGGTTAATCAAAGTTCCAATAACCCAAAACACTACATTCCACTTTGTGATTAATAGCTATCTACCTTCCTGGTGCCCCCTGCAACTTGAGAAATATGAAGATGCACTTTGCCAGAGTTGACAGCATCCTCTCATCTGACACCAAAACAAAGAAAAATGTGTTCCCCAGATGTATTAACAGCAACATCTGGTCCTATTAATGCAGGAAAAAAACATAATCCTCTGAAAAGCAAATGCATAATATATACTCCAAGGCTGGTACATATCTTGCATTTCAATGTGACACAAGTTTCAGCTTGCTTATGATTTGACTTTAGTCTCTGATTTAAAGGTTGCCAGCTGCAACAAGAGTATTTGGAGGTGCCAACCTGGGACCACAGATAAGTCATTCTAGTATGAATGTTTGCTCTTGCTGAACATCAGGATTCTACAAGTCAATACAACGTGAGGGAGAATGTCATTATGCTTAAAGATGTTCAATTATAGATTCAAATGCATCTGCTATTCATCACTTTTAATCATTGTCATTGTCTGATAAGAGCACCAAAAAAGGAAAGATAAGTTGATGCTAATGAATCTCAGTCTCCAAAAACATTCCATTTCTCAACCATTTTCAGAGGGGAAAAAATAGATCAAGTGGTATCTTGTGTACCTTCTAATAACACAAGCTTGCCGAGAAATAAATATTGCATAATGCTAAAAATTAAAAAAAAGCCTTTAAAATTTCTTTTTAGTCAGGTGTAGTGGCTTGTACCTGTAATCCCAGCACTTTGAGAGTCCATCGTGGGAGAATTACTTGAGCCCAGGAGATTGAAAGCAACGTGGGCAACATAGTGAGACCCTATTTCTACCAAAAAAAAAAAAATGTGCTTGGTGGAACAAGCCTATAGTTCCAATTATTCAAGGAGCTGAGGTGAGAGAAGCACTTGAGCCTGGGAGGTGGAGGCTGAAGTGAGCCATGATTGCACCACTGCACTCCAGCCTTGGTGAAAGAGCTGAGACCCTGCCTCAGAAAAATATATTTTTAAATTTTTTATTTCTTTGCAGATGGAATCTTGCTAGGGTAGAATAAAACTCCTTGGCTCAAGGGATCCTCCTGTCTCAGCCTCTGAGACTTAGAGGCACATCCCACTGCACGTGGGTAATTTAAATTTATTTATTTATTATTTTTTGCTAAAGAAATTCACAAATCCTCAACCTGATCTTCCATAAGTTTTAGGGTAAAATACAACATAGGTATTGTAACTTTATTTTTTTTTTTATAAAATAAAAGTAGTGATTTGAGAAGCCTTTTAGAATTGCAATGCCCTATTAGTTATCAATTTTTATTTTGAGGAGCTGGTGAATGGACCAAGAACAATAAGGTAAATCAGCTAATTTCCATAAAAAAAGTTCTCCCAGATAATTTCTATTAGCTTTATTGTTTGATTTATTTCCCCTTTTAGAATGCATTCCTCTGCATTGGAGAAGATTTAATAACCCAGCAAAAATTACCTTAATCATTTGTATAGGTTGCTGTCTTCTTTATAGCTACCTGTGATTATGTTTCTACCAGAAATAAGGACTTTGGAGAAAAGAAGAAAGGAAGGTCACTGTGTGTCTGATATGGAATATCTGAAACTATAGCACATTATTCACCAATACTGTAGGAGCATATGATAAAACAAACAAAAAGACCCACTGAAACAAACAGTGGTAAATGAAATGGTAAATATTTCAGTTACCATTTAAATTAGGCTACATGCCATTGATTAAGACCATGTAGTTTGACGAAAACTTAATTGTCAAAACATGTTTAAATCAGCTTAATTACTTTTTGAGATAGTCTCAAAAAAAATGAAATAAGAAAATTCCTGAATTTTTGCCACATTAGTGTTTAAAGCATCAGTTCATGACTGTTATCCTAATGAGAGTAAATGAAGTCTAATTTAATCAGTTAAAGTCTATTTTTCTATCATATTTCTTTTTGCATAAATACTACTGTGAGCATAAAACTCTTCCAAGAATGTAATGATAAAGTAGACTATTTTATCATTTTTACCTCTGCTGACAGAGGATAAAGAATTATGTCCCTCTACCCCCAAGAAATTTGAAGAACTTCATCTATGACCAAATACTTCGGACTAAGGCCTAACTTGAAGGACAATATCTCTGATTACTATGAAAGCACATTCATGTTCTAACAATACATATACCCGGCCCTTCACACACACAGGCACACATACACATATACATACAACATACTAAAAGCTTATACAATAGTAAGAGGATGATAATTATGAAAGATAGGTTTCTTTTTTTTTTTTTTTTGAAACAGTCTCTCTCTGTCACCCATACTGGAGTGCAGTGGCGCGATCTCGGCTCACTGCAACCACCACCTTCCGGGTTCAAGCAATTCTCTGCTTCAGCTTGCCAAGTAGCTGGGATTACAGGCGCCCACCACCAGGCCTGGCTAATTTTTGTATTTTTGGTAGAGACGGGGTTTCACTATCTTGGCCAGGCTGGTCTTGAACTCCTGATCTCATGATCCACCCACCTCGGCCTCCCAAATTGCTGGGATTACAGACGTGAGCCACCACTCCAGTCCTCATTTTTTTAATGACCAATTTTTCCACTAGCTGTTACAGATTCTGAAAAACCTGATCTATAAACATATCTGTAAAATGGAGTGCTGCATAAGTCTAACAAAACATTGAATTGCAGTTAAGATCGTCACTTTGGCATACAAATGACAAGTAAGATAATATCACTAAATGGACTTGCTTGAAGCTGAAATGACCAAGGAACAGAAGGCAAAAGTACTTAATACCACACAGCATATGAAAGAATTGTGAACCGTTTGAGTCTATTTCACTTATTAATGTTAAATTTAAAGAAAGATCTAATAATATAGTTGTTCTGTAATATATAAAATGGTTGCTGATTATCACACAAATATAATATTTAGGCATTGTGCTAATCTTTCCCGTGTTATAGATGTGGAAAACAGAATAAAATACATACAATAATTTGGTCATGTTAAAGACATTAAATACCATGAATGGGATTCAGAAAACTGTGTAAAGTGTAAATCCCTACCACAACTCACCTGCCTTCACTATGGATCCTGTTTGAGTATAATACATAAAATAACTTTTCTAGATATTTCACAGATCATTGTTTTTCACATTGAGGTAGTGTTCACACTGACAGTAATTTATTATTTTATTCAAAATGTTGTCCCTGTACTATTTAACACGAGGTGTAAAGCCAAAAATCATGGGACTTGTCCATATAGAACATTTCTTGTTTGATTGGCTTTTGTTTTTTCACGAAACAAATAGTTGTCAATCGAATAATTGAATAGATATACAAATGGTGTAAGCAGCATAAAGGAAAAGAGTAGGTTAACTGGAGAGTGAATAACAGGAAAACTTTAATTCAGATTGAGAACCCAGGGAAAGTCACATTTTAACAAAGTGGCATTTAATAAATTGTCCAATGAAAAGCAGGGAATGAGACAAGGGAACAGTGAATAAAAGGAGGCTAGAGAGAGGAAAAAGTGGCTGTGAAATCTGAGTTTGAAAAAAAAATGGCCTATTCAACAAAATAAACACATTTAAAAGAAGAAGAAACAGAACCAGACATTAGATCATACTGATGGGAAGAGTTTATCAAGTAATGAGGTTGAATGTATTGGGGGAGAGAAACAAGAGTAATTATGACTGCAGGTGAGAAACTTAAATATAGCAACCATTCATAAGGAAGATGGTGGGAGAGAGGACAGGAAGGATGAAATAAGAGACACACAGGTTTTTTGGTATTCGAGCCACATTGACAAGAGAAGACCATCAGATTAATTTTGGTTAGCAGTCACACTCTTTCACAATGGGCATTTAAAAATTCAAAGGCTATTGTCATACTAAGGACCCTTAAATCAAGCATGTGCTGTCAATAAGCACTTTCAGTAGAAATTGATTTTAAGCAAGACAAAGTGCATTGGCTAGAACTATTTTAATGGAGGATATAATCAAAATGTTTAGTGTTTAGTTGCATATGTTGACTTACTCTTTTCTAATGCTCATGAATGTAGTTATACAGAGAGAAAGTGAATCAAATAATATGATTAAAAATATCTCAAAATGCCAGGCAGGGTGTCTGACACCTGTAATGCCAGCACTTTGGGAGGGTGAGACAGGAGGATCACTTGAGTCAGGAGTTCGAGACCAGCCTGGGCAAAATAGGGAAACCCTGTCTCTAAAAAAAATTTAAAAAAATTAGCTGGGCATAGTGGTGTGCTCCTATATTCCCAGCTACTTGGATGGCTGAGGTGGAAGGTTTGCTTGAGTCCGGGAGGTCAAGGCTACAGTGAGCCATGATCACGCTACTGCACTCCAACCTGGGTGACCGAGTAAGACCCTGTTTCAAACATATACATATATGTATATATATATATATATATATGACAAAGTGTTCATTCAGGAAATAATATGGTCCTAATATAACATGTGGATAACAAGTGCATTTTGGGTAATAATTATTATTTATATCATTTACAGTCTAACTAAAGGTAGATTCAGATATGTAAAGGCAAACAGAGAAAATACAATATATGATATTTAAAACCTCTACAACGTATTCAAAATGTATTGGCCAAAAGAAAAGACACTACTATTTGGTGTACCTAAAAATAAATACTGCACTCAGTAAAAAAGATATTGTGTTAAGTAGAAATATCAGAAATAACTATGCAGATAACAATTCATGCTTTTGGTAGATAAAGTAAAGTAAGTGTAAAAATTTAACAAAATTAAACAATGAGCATCTTAATCTCTGGAAGATGATGTAATGACTGAGACCTTTATTTTGTGTTTGTATGAATTCAGAAAGCTCTATATCGAGGAAACTATCATCTAACTGAAAAATGCCTATTTTAGCATAGATTAATTACATAGGAATGCCAAGTAAAACTCATGCAAGTTTCTTTGTGAAAACCAAATATATCTCAGCTATAAGTCATCACAAACATTCTGATGTTCCGCAATCAATCTCAGGAGATTTTTGAAATAATGTTTTTCTTTCAAATGCTAAAAAATCTAATTAAATGGATATAAATTTTTATGTTTATTTATTATAATCTCTTACAACATGGCACGTACTTTTTTAGATTTGTATTTGTGAGTCCCAATTTGTCAAAACATGACTTCTTTAGTTTTACGGCCTTTAGCAATTTCACTTATAATACATTCATAGTGTGATTCTCCTTGAGCCCTCATGAATCTTGATTTTACAGCATAAGCACAAATGCAATAGAACATGGTTCTCATTTAAATTATGTGAAATTGATATTGTGCTGCATTCAGATGTCATAAGAAAGAATGTATCTGGTCATGGCAGGGCTGCCAGAGACAATGGAGACTGAAGCCCTTAAGAGAGAATGCTCTGTACTTTACCTTCGCATGAACTTCAGAATCCTTTCCAGAGAGAATTCTGATACTGTCACGGTACTTCTAACACTGGATTTTATTACAAGCCATAATGCAGCCTTCATAATGTAAATTCACATACCCTATTGAAAGTACAGATGTTTTTAAATAATCTATTCTTGCTAGAGATCAAGAGTTTATTTTACATGAGAGTGGCATTAAACTACTTTCTTCTGGGTCTTAGAAAACCATTTGCTTCCTACTTATTCCCTGATGACATTAATATATCTATCATTTCACAAGATAGAGAATCAAACTGTGTAAATGTGAACAGTTTTCCAGAGATTAACAATTTGTATAGTTAATTCAGGGGTGGGGGGAAGCCTGTCAAAATCGTCCTTTGAAGTCATTCAAAATGCTGCAAAAGAGTTGGATTCTATATTGCTGTTTCTCTTCTGTTCTCAGAAAGTGATAATTAGTTAGAAATACTGTTCATTTAGAAGAACAGGATTTGGGATTTCTAAGACTAAGGCCAAAAATTTACTCTGAAGTGTCTTCTAGTAATTTCTTCTTTAAGTCCATCCTCAATCCTATTATATCTAGTTCTTAATATGTTAACCATATTACTTTACTGATGGTTAACCCATCAGTAAAGTAATATGGTTAACATATTAAAAAATTGGATGTATTTTCAGTTCTGGTTATAAGCAGAGTAACCCATCCAAAACTGCTTACAATGTGGTTAAAAAAAAAAAGTAGGAATCACTAGAATCTAAATAAGCTTTACTATCAGGATTAAAATATAACTGAAATATCAACTATATTGTTATACAATAACAATATAAGTGCCGATGTCTGTACAATATATTTATAACTGAAGAGTATTTATTTGTCAGGTACAAAATAGTGCTCTGTGAAATACCAAATAAATTGTTTTATGGACATTATTCCTAGTAAGGACAACTGAGCTATAGGGATTTAAATTTTAAGCAAGTGTCTGAATCCTAGTTATGGTAGTTAATATCTAGATAAGTAACAATGATCAAGTTATTTAATACACTTCATTCCAAATCTCTCATTTATAAAACAGGGAAAATAGAGAATCAATAAAAAGGAACTAAAACAGTTCCCAAAATAAAATGTGTATTTAATATTTGATAGCTACAAATACTGTATTACAACAAAACTATACCATTACAACTTTCTCTGTTTCTAGGAAAGTGAAATAGGCTTATGAGGTTTATCTAATACTGCTCAAGGAAGGCGGACCTGACTATCTTCCACGTTTGAGAATTACTGTACTAGAAGGGCATATTGTCTAGCACGGTAGGGAAATTCTTCCAGCTCCATGGCATGGAAGAACTATCTCTCGAAATATGTAGTTCTCAAAATGCATGTTAGAATCACCTAAGGATCTTTTTGTTCAAGCTTCACATGCTTCTTAGTGTATATTATTTAAAAAAACTATATTTAGATTTGGGTGAGAATGAAGCACACGTATTATCTCTCCAGGTGAATCTGAAGTTTGATCCATCCCCAAATCAATTCCATTTGCTACCCTTGGCTCACAGCGTCTGTATCCCTTTACTCTAGTGCTGTGTTTGGACATATTCTGATTATGAATTCGTTTCTCTGTGATCTTGATAACATAAAGTGTTGTGGGAGACAGAAGAACATGAATATTCTGGGCAAATATATATCCCCCTCAATGAATTAATTAATTGAAATCTGCTTTATGAGTCATTATCTTGTTCATTAATCAGCATGATTCGGTCTCCTCAGACCAAATCCATTCTGGCTATATCTGTAAACCCGGTTTCAACCCTGAAACACTGTGGACCAGATCTTGGCTAGTGATGATTGCAGTGTTATCCCATATTATTAGGCTTTGTTCAAGTTGAAATCTCACTTGTTTGTTCTCCCTGATTTTTCTGCTATTTCCGCATGTAATAAAGTTAAGAATGGATTAGTTAGATGGGGGTTCCAAGTCATTTTCAAGATATGGTGATTTTCCAGTAAAGACAAAACAACTGAGCTTTAAAATTCATTTGACATAAGTGTTTAGGGTGGGTAACATTTTTTTTGAAGGGTGTATATGCCTATTTTGGCCTTAAGGTATTTAGATCTCAGACATAGTGAAGACCATAGAAGACTATTTATTTATGTATGTATGCATTTACTCATTTAGTAGTTCATTGCAGTTTTACTATCAGTACTGAAATGTAGTTTTAACCCAAATATGAGTATTCTAAAGATTTTACTTTTAATCTAATTTTGCACAGTATTTTTTTAAAATAAGGGCAGTTAAAAGTTACTAAAAGAGAAGAGAGTCCATTGTCAAATTTAGTCAAGATTCCATCAATCCATTTAACCAGCACACTAAAAGTGTTTTTCTACATTTCACATATAATTGGGCACATTAAATTTATGTTCAATATTTATGCCAATTTAGTCACAGTAATACAGAAAATGCTTTTAAAAGCTACAATATTGCATAGTAGGTAGACTTCTCCAACACAGAATTTCTACAGATTGTATATTATGAATAAAGTTTTACAGAATCAGTTTGGTATTGAGTAGTAGTATACAAAAGCTGTCTTAACCTTGCTAACTTTGGAGAACAATGTATTTAAAATCAGTATCAACACAGAATTAATATCATTTTTATTTTTTCTTCAGTCTATTAATCCCTTCATATATTTTATGAACATTTATAACATTGAGGATTTTAGTCATTTCCCTTACAGTTTTGAATGTAGTGTCAGGCACGGAAAATATCCAGCTCTCCCCTCATTCTGCAATTCTGAGCTGAGAGCTTATATTAGGTTTCTCATTTCTCTTTCACACCTTTTGTCAGTAGACGGCACTCACGTTAGGAGGGCAATATTTAAAAGTGGTACTGAGCATGAAATACTGGTGTCAATGTTCAACTCTGCTTTTATTACTGAGTAAACTTGAATATGTGATTATATCACTCCATGCTTCCATTTCCTCATCTGAAAAGAAAGCAGATTGTAACAAAGGACAATATTTTTGAGTACTTACCGTATGCTAACATAGTGTTAAGCAATTCATGTAGGAATTGGTTTCCATTTAATTCACCCCAATTAATACAGGGGATGGGTAATATCTTTTTTTAAAGAAAAGGAAACAAGGGTTCTGAGACATTAATAAACTTATCAGAAATAGTACCACTAGATAGTAGCAATGTTGATTTCAAATAAATCTTCTTAAATTCTAAATTCATACAGTTCTACTAATAATATCTACCTCAGTGATATTATTAATGATTATAAAAATTATTTTATAAAATATAAAGCAATATAAAAGTGGTAGAAATTATTGCCATTGATAGTACCCTTAACCCCTCAAGACTCATGTATGTGAACCAGATATTTATCAACACTCAAATTTAAAGTAAGATAAAAATTCTCTACCCAAGATGTAGTGCCTTTAGAAGGGCTGGAAATCAATTTGAATTATTTCTAGCAATAAGTAGAAAATTTGGACAACATTTAAGTTAGGTAGAAAGATGTTATAAACGGTTAAGATTATGTATTTTAAATCATATAAAATTAAAGTACCTATGATATATATTTTTACTGTTTCTTATCCAAACATTAAGAGAACAGTTGTATGAATGCTGTATATACACTACATATGTATGTGTTTTAAAAAAGCAAGATACAAATTATAGATACTCTGTATCTACAACACAGACTACAGATACTCTGTATCTACAACACAGACTACAGATACTCTGTATCTACAACACAGACTACTGATACTCTGTATCTGCAACACAGACTACAGATACTCTGTATCTACAACACAGACTACAGATACTCTGTAACTACGACACAGACTATAGATACTCTGTATCTACGACACAGACTATAGATACTCTGTATCTATAATACAGATTATAGATACTCCATAATACAAATTGGAGTATTATATACAATATATATAATAAAAATTATAGATACAGATATAGATATCTATATCTATAATACAAATTGTAGATACTCTGTATCTATAATACAAATTATAGATACTCTATATGATAGGTTTTGTGAGATATATGTTTGTGCCTGTTTCTTATGCATATATATGTTGATATGGTTTGGCTGTGTCCCCATCCAAATCTCATTTTGAATTGTAGTTCCCTTAATCCCCACGTGTCCTGGGAGGGACCCAGTGGGAGGTAACTGAATCATAGGGGCAGTTAACCCCATGCTGCTATTCTCGTGATACTGGTGATAGTGGGTGAGTTTTCAGCACATCTAATGATTTTATATGGGCCTTTTACCCCTTTGATGGTTCCCATTCTTCTCTCTCCTGCCACCATGTGAAGAAGGATGTGTTTACTTCCCCTTCAGCCATGATTATAAGTTTCCTGAGGCTTCCCCAGCCATGAGGAATTGTGAGGCAATTAAACTTCTTTTCTTTATAATTTACCTAGTCTCGGGTATTTCTTCATAGCAGCATGGGAATGGACTAATATATATGTATATTACATATTTTATATAATTGATCTATCAGTCTATATATGTTATAAGCATGGGCAAGAAACGAGAAGAATCCACTCTAAATAGATGATTCTTCTTGGATATTGATATGTTAGGACAATTTCATTTCCTCTTTATGAGTATATCTCAGTCTCCTGTGCATTTCAAATCCAGCATAATTACTCATTAAATAGGAAAATACTCTAAATATTTTTAGTAAAAAGTTATCTAGTACAAAATTTTTTACCCTTATTATAAGCAGGATAACAGTTGGCATTCACTTAATGAAAATGAGCCTTTTTAATTTAACATAATAATGTAATTTACAGTAGCTTAAATAACAAGAATATACATTTCCTATTTTTGTTCATTTACTATTTAGCTTTTATATTGGTCTTATGTTAGAAATTTTGGTAAATATAGGATTTTGTTTTAATTCTAAAGAAAGGTAAAGAGATTGCTTCATTGATTACTAATCACGGCATTAGTTTAGTTAAATACGAAATGGTCTTTCAAAAACATTTTCTAAAATGATGGATTTAGATAACACATGATGTTATCAGAATACTCAGAAAAGATAAATAATTGCATTGCCAACCTCCAATAAGAGTTTGTAAATATGAAATTATGAGTGTACTAGATGGACAGAGACAGCAAACACTTCAAAAATATTTTACATACTGTAGACTGAAATAGAAGTTTGAGCATTATAGGGAACTTTGTAACTACTGACTACAATAGAATTTGGGGAATCAATCCTTTTGGTGTCAAATTATTTTCATACCAGATTTAAAGAATAGCATTCTGTGAATTCTTTTAAATTAATTTTGCTTATATTTTTTGTGCTTTAATTTTATTTCTACCTGTGTTTTTATTTACATATGGTGTGATAATTGCTCTCACACCAAATTGTTTAACTGAAATTAATATAAACACTGAGAGGTGGGACATGCCATTATATTCCCTCCATTAAAGGAGGGGGCTGAGGAGGCTATTTACATTTTCTTTGTCATCCAGTGCTCTCAAGTAAACATTTCAGATATTCCATGTTTAGCCTGATTAAATCCTTTTAATTTTGACAGTTTGAAACAAATGCTTTTAATAAAATGCACATCTTCCAGGGTATGTGTTAATGATTATGGTTAGCTATTCAGACAAAGAGAAACAGGGAAGGTAACTGAGATTAATTTCCTAAGGAGGGATAAGAAAGTTTTCTTAGGAAATCCTAAATGTGAGCTCATAGTACCTCAACCTGAAAATTTAGTTTAAAATTATTAAAAGCCTGTGCAACATAGAGAAGGCCTGTCTTTACTAAAAAATACAAAAAATTAGCTGGACATGGTGGCATGCACCTGTAGTCCCAGCTACTGAGGAGGCTGAGGTAGGAAGATCACTTGAGCCTGGGAGGTGAAGGTTGCAGTGAGCTGAGATCACACCACTGCACTCCAGCCTGGGCAACAGAGCAAGACTTTGTCTCAAATATAAATAAATAGACAAGTAAGTGCATAAATAAATAAAATGATTAAAATATGGTAATGCTCCCATATGCCTTTTAAAAATAAATACAATTTTCTTTTCTTCTTCTTTTGGAAGGCTCTCATATTTCATAACAGCTTCCAGAAATTTCCAGAGATAAAGCTCCAAGAAAAATAAGATCTCAGTGACTAAAACAAAGGAAACAAAAACAGCAAGCAAACAAAATACAGGCTCCCATGAATGACAGAAGAAAAAAACAAAAAAGGCTCAGATGCACAAAGGTTTCAGATGCTGAAGGGATCAAACATAATGTTAAAAATGTTTAAAGTAATAAGGAACTGAAATTATTAATAAAGGGCAAGGGACTAAACATTGGCAAATACTATAGACAGAACATAAATGCATATAAAATCTTAGAAATTAGCAATATAGTATTTAGATACAAATTTAATTGATGTGTTTAATAGTGGAGTAGGCACAGCTGAAGAGAGACCTGAAAACATGATGGAAAGGAGTTATCAAAAATACAACACACAAATATCCAAAGAGGTTGAAAATATGAAAACACTGATTAGAGACCTAAATAGCAGAATTCTAATATCAAATATAGATCCAGTTGGGAATCCAGAAGGGAATGAGAAAGAAAATAAAAGAGACACATATTCAACAAGAAATGGATGAAAATTTTGTGTAAATGAATATGACATTCCACAAATTTAAGAAGTCTGTATGATCACCCCCTCAAAAGGAAAAGATAAATACCTAGACAAAACAAATTTAAATATTTAGAAAACTGAAGACAAAAAGAAAATTCTAAAAGCAATTAGAAAGAAAAAAGATGGTTAATTTCAACAAAATTATAATTAAAGTAACTCCTGAATTTCTTAATATAAATCATAGAAGCCAGAATACAGTGGAATGACATCTTCAATGCACTAAGAGAAAATGAATGTCAACCTCAGATGTTATATGAAGACAAAATACCTTTCAACTATTAAGACAATATAAAGTTGTAAACAAACAACATTTAAAAACTAACAAAAATTAAGGGAATAAAATTCTAAAGGATAGATATGAAGGCATAAGGGAATTTACCCCAAATGAAAAGTCTGAACTACATCAAGGAATACAGTGCTTTGCAATGAAAGTTTTAGATCTGACAATTAATCCAAGCTCCTATGTATCTTCCTTTTTTACAAATACTATTACCCTTTGGTAAGACTTAAAAACAAAGACAGAAAAAAAGTGATGGTTTAGAAACATCATGGATTTGTTTTTAGACCTGTTGTGCATTGGGTATCTTTGGAAGATTCATGTGTAAATGCCAGGTACACATTTGTATCCAGGGATCCAAAACTTATGGGAGATGTCTGGGTTGAAGATGAAATACATAATCAATATGCATATAAATGTTTACTGGAATCATGGGTATGATTGAGATTACCCCAGGATAGCATGTAAAATTAAAAGGAAGTAATCTAGGACTGAGCACGAGAAACTCCAACTCACAGGAATTTTTCCTGTGAGCTGAAAATTTGAATTCAGTTTTGTAAAGTGACTTTTACTTCTAACAGGATAAAATTTCTTTATAAATTCACAATACTTTTTGGGTTCACTTAACTTTTAATTTTCAAAAAGAGAAGTAACATTTTCTAGCAGTACTTGATGGCATTTTTTAAAGTTATCTGCAGGGGAAGCATGAAAGATAGTTTATACATTTTGAAGATTGCAGAGTTAAGTGGTAAAAATTGGATCATAATAGCCACCATGTTATTTGTTGATTTTTAAAATGCATTGAACCTATATTCACTAAAGCCTTTCTAGGTATTTGCTTTGGATCTTCATGAAGCTTACACAGCAGTGGGGGAGCCAGAAAATAAACAAATATGATACAATCTTATAAAGAAGATAGCCATAAGATGAAAGAGTGGAACAGTGTGCCATCTTAGATTCAGGTATTCTAAATCTCCAAAAAGGTAACAGTAAGCGGAGACATAAGTGAAAGCGAATAGGAAGTCTCACAGATATCCAAAAGGAAAGCATTTCATATAATCTTAGCATGTTCAGGAACATGGGGTACAATGATCAAGGTAGAGGGTGTAATTCTACCTTAGTAAAAGGAATTAAACTAAATATGATGAAATAAGGCAATAGTATTATCCGTCTGGAGGGCATTGGTAATCAGGTAGAAAAAGAGATGTCACTGTTTTTTTTAAACCATAGATCAAGTTGAATTGTTGGTTATTAAATTGTCATAGGAGGTCTATTTAGGTGGATGAGCAGAGATATGAAGACACAAAAACAAACAAAAAACTCCTATTTATAATAAAGGATAATGGTTTCTGAAATCATAATTATATAGAGGTTTAGATCACATTATTGTATTTCTCTATCAAAATGTAAATCTAAATTTCTTCCCCTCAATGTGATATTCAGCCAAACAATGCTCTAGATCCCATAAAACTCCTGGAATTAGATGTAAATATAGAGTATTACATTATCGGAAATCATTAGACATATCAATGAACCTTAATTGTATTAATAAAATATGTTAAAGAATTAATCCGTGGTTCATTTATCATTTCTTCCAGGAAATTTGCCATATCTACATTTCATAGTATTTTCCAAAATTAAGCATTGGCACCCCTGGAATTCCCAAACTACCGTATCAGGGAAGGAAGAGTAGTTCTTTGTCATTTATAAGTCACTTTGCAGCCTTGACCACCCAAGTTTAGTAGGTGTCAACTACAGGATGGTCTAGCTGAAAATTCTACAACAGGATATCAGGTCTGTAAATTAGATGGACTTCAGAGAATTTATTTTTTTCTTTATAAAAAGTGCCATGTTCTTGCCATTATTTTTAAACTTGAGCTCTTTAGCATCTCTTTCAAGTGTATGCCATCTATTTCTTATTACCCTGCCTTATTTACTCATACTTATCTTTCATTACTGTCTGTGCAGAAGTTCCATTCCTGACCCACTAAATGGTTGTTTTCCTATTAATTTGTTTTGAATATGTGTTCCTGACTTTTGTGTATATCTTTGCTATACATGGGAATCAATCCTTCACCCCTACCCCATTATGCTGTCCTTCCAACTTTAAAATATCTATTTAAAACCTTCTGGTCAGTGCACTGCTTTTTAACAATTACTGAATTTTATCTCTCTTAGCGCTTAAATACATAGTTTCTTTTACAGGCATTTTGCAAATTTTATATCCCATATTTGAATATGTATTGCCTTGTATTTCTCACTGATGTGAAAATTTCAATTACTCTTAATATTCTTCATAAGACATAATACAATGCTATTCACCAATCAAGAAATAGCAAAACATCAATCTTTTTTGGTTGATCACTGGATAGTAGCTTGTTTTTCTAACTAATCTATTCACATTTGGTAACCAGTAGATTTCTAAAATTTGATAGCATTTAGGTATATATTTTTCTAGTCTTCAGATAAGGAAAAGAAAAATGTATACAGTTTAATTTTTATCTGTGATACTGAAATATAGGCACACTAAAAATTTGCCATCATATAGTCTTAAAATGTGTAGCAATGCAGAGGCTAATCTGATTGAAAAACACTGCAGGGTGATAGGCCTGAACATGTGCAAATTGTCTAAGAGGATAAGTCCCTAGTTAGTTGGGATCTCAAAACATTCCTGGAAACAGGCATCATAAATAACGACATGCCTTCTTGATCTATCGATGAATACTTTCATTCTTTCCTTTGAATAGTAAATCATGTTGAATAAACATCTATGTTTAAACATGTTAGGGTATATTCTGAGATGACAATACATTGTCAGCACATTTACAGATGCCATTATTAGAGTAAGTGGATGATTGATGAAAAGAAGTACTGACCTAGCATTACAATTTTTTTTATAAAAGTTATACCAAACCCCAGGCAACTGCATTCAGTATTCATAGAGTCACTGTGCTTAGTTGCTTTATCTGTTTACACAAATATGATAGCATTTGATAGATGGTGTAGATTTTTTTGCACAGTAGTATAGCGAATAAGGGAAATCATAATTATCTTTTTAAATTATTAATGGCTGAATTTATGCTGTCACTACTTCCAACTACCTAACGGTATTGAAGTGATGTACGATCACCTGAAAAGCACTTTGCTATTCAAAAACAATATATTATGCCTTCCTAAAAATCTCACATCAAAGACTTATTAAGTATGGTGTATCATAGAAAGGTAAAAAGAATAAGCTGTACAGAGTTCAAATAAAATAAAACTTGTAAAACAAATGAGTAAATTAACTGTGTCCACTTATTGTAACTGGTTAAATTAGAAAGAATAACATGGAATTGAATGGGTATATAGCATAATTTATGTTCAAGACTGCATGCACAGTAGCATAATATATAAATATTCTAAACACAAATATAATTAAGTCTACAAATAGGAACTATTGATGTGGTGCATAGAGACTTTGTGGTAGATTGATAATATTCCCTTGCAACTACTTAAGAGAGAAAATGAGGAACAGTAATTTTACTTGGGCTAGTAGCTACTGATATTGCCTATTTTAATATTTAATTGTCATTGCTCTTGAATGGATTGAGCTTATGATATTCTACTAAAAATGTATTTTTCCCTTGACAGAAAAATTCTACCAAAATAAATACAGTATTATCTAACTAAAAAGAAAAAAAAAAACAAACCATGTTCTTTAATGTTGAATGGTGTTTCTGTGTTAATAGTCATCTGTCTCATAATTTGTCTTCTCTTTTTTATATTTTAATTCATTTGTTCTATGCATTAGAGTGTATACATGTGTGCATATGCATGTGCATGCATGAGCAAGAGGAGAGATGGACCCTAAGTGGCAGAGAAGTATCTTTTACTTTCCATCTCACTGTCTTATATCTTACTAGTGAAAAGCTAGTTGCTTCCCATGTATCTCTTAATATTTGCCATAATACATTTGCAGAATCCTTTTAATCTGCCAAATGATTGAATGTATAGAAATTTAGTCTTTGCCCAGTAGGATATTGCAATAACATTCTTAAGGCTGCTGATATTAAATGCATGTTTTAAATAAGTTTGTATCACAGTCATCTTGATCTGTACTTTAATTTATTACATGTTGCTTTGTAATCTGATTGCGCTTGTGAAATAACCTCTGGAATGTTGTGAGAGTGTTTGTAAATGGTTTATTTCCTTCTCTTTTATCTCTGAATACCTATTGCATCTGGGAGATTACCTACTAACATGAGTAACACAGTATTTAAGCTTCAGGATGAAATCATTTGATGCAAGAAAAAAATTATTTAACAATATATTTAAAAACATTACACTAAATAAGAAAGAAAAAATCCTAAAAAAGGAATTTAAATAATTCTTACTCTCTTTTATCTTTGGAGTTTATATTTACAAACTTCAAATTACCATGTGAAAACTAAAAAAAGGCATATCTAGAACAGTGTTATGTATGCACACCACATATTTAACAAATGTTTATTAATGATAATAAATCCTAAATATATAAAAAGTCTTTAGTGTTGAAAGAAAGATATTTTCTGCACTATGTACAAACCATTTTATTTTCTGTACACTATAGATTTAAAAAAATAATTATTTAGTATCAGTACCCTGAAATTTATCTTCTGAAGGCCTTCCCATACAGAGACAAATATTTATCGATTCTGTGATTTAAGCATAGGCCAATGTATTCAATGCTATTTCCCACTGGCTTTATTGAAGTGTACAATGTATTATATCTTTCACATTGTTACTACATATTACTTTTCCTAGAGGAATACATCAGCCTGTAGACTTTCAATTACTCCCCATTATCTATGAAATATCTCCACACGATATTTTTTATTCCTTTGAGAAAAGCCACCTAAAGTATAGCTCAATAATTACCCTCTAACTTTCGTAAACTTCCCTTTGTTACTGAGTTCCCTTTCTCTGTAGGTTGCTTCCCAATGTTCCAGAATGCAGGGGGTCATAATTTTTTAATCAATTTATACACTTTTGCTTTCAACCAAACAGCAAGTTCCATCTAAATCAACAAAATTTCTACTTGTAGAAACAAATGTTCTTGAAAGGAGAATAATATTCAGTGTTTTTGAAAACCCCATGTAATAATTTATCTCAATCCCCGTTTTCCTATTTTAATCAATTTTAATACAAATCAAGAAAGAAGGGCCTGGCATGGTGGCTCATGCCTGTAATCCCATCACATTGGGAGGCTGAGGAGGGAATACCACTTGAGTCCGGGAGTTCAAGACCAGTCTGGGCAACACAGGGAACTTTGTCTGTACAAAAAATTCAAAAAATTAGCCTAGCGCGGTGGAGCGTGCCTGTAGTCCCAGCCACTAGGTAACTAACTGAGGTGGGAGGATGGCTTTAGTCCAGAAGGTCAAGGCTACAGTGAGCCATGATAATGCTACTACACTCTAAACTGGGTGAAACAGCGTGACTCTGTCTCAAAAAAAAAAAAAAAAATCAGGAAAAAAGAATATTTTATGATATGGTTATCCTTAGTAAATTCAAGAATATTCAGGAAAAAAACACAAGATATTGACATTGATATAATTTTAATAGGAAGTGAGTTTTAGAATTGTTAAAATTAGTAGATGAAAATATTAATGAAACTTATAGAGGCTAAAATTTTTTAAAATCTTACTTGGGTGGTGTAATTATCTGTTCATGCAGGTAACTGACATCATCCAGAAAAAAATTACAAAAGCAATAAAATGATATTTATAATATTAATGCAATTATGTAAAAATATTTAAGAAAAATACCACACACCTTTGAAATACATTTAAATACACAAATCACTAAATAGAATGCATACTGTTGTGCATTTTGGAGTCCTAGAGACTAAAATTAAAAATGATTGCTTGCTTCATGTTTGTAGAAGTTTCCCAATTACACAAATGCCTACATCTTTGAATCAGTAAACATAACAATAGTACCCAGATAATTTTATTTTTACACACTTATCACACCTACAAATATTGCCAAACATGTTTCTTCAGTAAGAAGTAAAATAGATCCAAGGTCTTTTAGTATCAGTGTTGATTCATTTTAGTACTTTACCATTTTTTCATTGAGTAACTATTCACTGAGGCCCCATTATGTGTTGAAAGGAGAGGATGCACTGATTTCAGCATGCTCCTCACATGTGACTCTAATTCTACCACAACCACTACCTTTATTGCTGTTTCCAGGTAGATGCTTCCCCCTTTCCTAAGATAATTCAGCTTCTCTAAAATGCATGACTTCAGACACCTTGTCAACTATCTGTGCTCACTGCAGACATTCACTATTCTTCCTATTATGCTCTCTCTTCATGAAAACATTAGAATCTTGTTTTCTGTTTTTTTATCCATTATGATTCCTGCCTTATGGTGATTTTAATAGTCATTCTGATTCTCTAAGCACTCCGGTCTTTCAGTTCCTTGACTTCCACATCTCTGATGTCCTTATTCTTTGACTTTTTTCACCTGCCTACCCTATATCCATACCTTAGGCATTATCAATAATAGAACTTCATCCAGGGCTCAATTAAGTGCAATCCTCTCTCTGATAACCACTTCCTCTCTTCGTAACTAATTTCATTTAATATCACCCTGTTATAAAACTTGGACCCCAGGAGGGATGATCCCACTTACTCCCCTCATATTATCATTTACATCCTTAATTAGCTGTGATTTCATGGTGTTTGCATGATGATCACCATTTTGCATTCCATCTCACCACTCTTGGCTTTATTCTCCCTCTGCTGTACTGATATTTTAAGATTATTTGTAACATGGCAAGAGCTGACTACTACATTCACCAGGCTCTATTGTTCAGCAGCCATAATTATTCTTCTGAGAAACAATTCAGATCTTATTGCATCATTACCTAAAGCATACAGTGCATTTTAAGTACATTTGAAATAAAATACAAAATGTTGCAAATGAATAATGGAATCTACATAATCTGGCCCCTAGTTTCCCTTTGCCTACACTACCTGTGGCTTTCTGTCTTCCTCACCATGCTCCAGCTATACTCATTGGCCTTTGAAAATATGATGCTGCCTCTTCCTTTCAGGGCTTTTGTTAGGTTGTTCTCTCTTCTTAGACCACTCTATTCTAGGTATTCACATACTCCCCTATGATTTAGATTGCTGCTCAAATGTAACCTTCTTGAGAAGGTCTTCGCTAGACAATCTATTTTAAATTGCACTTGCTTTCCATTCTATTTTCTATCCTGATTTTTTTTGTATTGCACTTATCACTTCATGGCATTCTATTGCAATAACTATATGGTTAATGTATTGTTTCCATTACTCTAAAATGCAAGCTCTAAGAGGGCCTAGAGTTTTTTGTTTGTTTGTTTGTTTGTTTTGTATTCACTGCTGCATTTCTAATGCCTGGTATTTAGTGTGTGTCCATATTATCCTCATGCTATTCATTTGTTGAATGAATAGCTTGGGAATAATATGAATAAAGAATGAAAAGGGAAAAATAGGAGTAAAAGATTTCCAAGTACTGCAAACAACACATACTTGCAATGGGAAGCATATTAGTAATTTGAGTAATGGACAGAACACCAGGTAGACAGGATAAGTGGAAAGCAGATGAGTAGTAAACAAAGGAAAAAGGCACAGGGAAAGAAGTCTTGAGAAAGTCCACACTAGTTAAGGACTGGATTATATTAATTATCAAAGCCCATACATGGCATTTTTCTATGAATTTTATCATAAATGCATCAAGAAGCCACTGAATGATTTTAAACATGAAAGTGATATGAACTCTATGGTGTTTGAAAAATAGTTATAAATAAATGAATAAAGTTATTTATATAAAAACATAAATCATTTTACAAAAGAAGCTTAAAAAAATGGAAAAATCTCTGCAGTGATACCTGTGCTAAAACAGTCTAAAGAGACTATCTACACACATGTACCTGGGAAGTCAGTTGAAGGTCGCAAACCAGGATGACAACTCAAGACTATGAACAACAAAATGTCTTACTTCATTAAAAAATATGGAACATTTAATTTATTCTAAAAATCTGTTCCCATAGTACCATGTGTCTCTAGATTAATGACTGTATATATGTGAGTTTATTTAATGATTAAGATGGCGTGTTAATATCTCTTCAGAATGGAAGGGTTAATAATGTTGAAAAAGGGCAGAAAATATTATTTCCTATAAAAATATTAATATATTAGAAAATTACTTCTACCTTAGTATTTGTATCTGGTTGTAGTTCATTACTGTGTACTAACATCCTTGTTTTTCTTGCACAGTCTCAACACTAATTAAAGAACAATTCAACTTCTTTATTTTGTTTGAAATACTTGAAATACATGTCCTCAACAAATTACATGAAAATGTTGACAGATGGCACTGATATTATTACATAAAACTTGCAGCAGCAGTAGCAGAGTTTAAATTCCCGTTCTCTAAAGAAAGTATCATTTGCTTTTCCCCATGTTGGTCTGCTTTAATATTTACATACCATGGGTAGGTGTGCTGTTAGACTTAGACATATAGACATACTTCTATATACCACACACATAAAGACAATCATACATTCAGCTTATAAGTCAACTGCTGACTGAAAAAATTCATTCCCATAATAAATTCCAGCATACTAGCCCTTTACGATATTTGTTGAAGTATTTATCCTTAAAGTACATTTATTGGAATAGAGTGGATGAAATAGGCTTGAAAGGGTCTGGATTGAGACAGCCCCTGAAAGTCAAAGAAACCACTTGACCACAGACTCTGCTGCTTAAACAAATTAACTTCTTCTTCTTCTTTTTTTATTTATTTATTTTTTTTTTTGCACCACTTTGTTTTGGATTCTCAGTCTCTAGAATAGAGATATTCCATTGCCTGAGTATTCCTTAGCAATAAGAACATGCATGTAGGGGGGAAATCTCTAAGGGCTCTAGGATTTTTGTAATAAGAGAGTAGAAAATGTTGTTCAACAATCCAATCAAAAGTGAGCATAATTTGAAGGCTAGGAGCGTTGGCTGATGCCTGTAATCCCAGCACTTTTGGAGGCTGAGGCGGGTGGATCACTTGAGGGCAAGAGTTCAAGACCAGCCTCGTTTTAGTAGAAACCCAGTCTCTACTAAAAATACAAAAATTAGCCAGGCATGGTGGTGTACGCCTGTAATTCCAGCTACTTTGGAGGCTGAGACACTAGAGTTGCTTGAACCCAGGAAGCAGAGGTTGCAGTGAGCCGAGATCACGCCATTGCACTCCAGCCTGGGTGACAGAGTGAGACTCTCTCTCTCAAAAACAAAACAAAACAAAACAAAAAAACGGCCAAATTTGAATGTCCTAATACCTAAAAGAATACCAGTTTGCTATTAAGAAAGGTAGATTGAGTATTGCATATCCAAAACAATAGATGTTTACAATATACCTAATTTCTACTTTTTTTCATTTTTATTTTGAGAAAAAATAGTTTTCACATTGGTATATTTAAGTTTTTTTTTATGCTTAGAAACTATTTGAATATTTGTATCTACTTTTAGTTAAAAACTCTTGGTCTATATACTTATTAAGGCTTAGTTCTAATTCTTAGTAATATGGATAAAAATATTTTTATAAGATTATTGTAGTAATAAAAAGAAATTGTATTTGGATAAAATAATATTAGAATTAGGAAGATCATTTTTATTGGTGAGAGTTTTTTTGACACTTCTCAAATTTTTGGTCAAGATTTCAGCTTTGCCGTCTAGTTGTTTGATTTCTGATGCACATGGAATGGTCACCAATCAATAACGCAGAGTGTGTATGTTCCTGATAATCACTATAAAATATGAGCTCAAACTTTCTGCAAATCACATCATTCATTGAAAACTCTTTAAAAAGAGCAATATTTATGAAGTATTTTAGAAGAACATGCCATTCACTCTTTCTTCAACATTTGGCATTCTCAAGTTTTAACACCTATAATAATCACAATGGGTAAATCTAAATATGTAAACTACCAGGTACCAATCTAAGATAATTCGATTTAACAGGTCTGGAATTGGGTCTGGGAGTCTTCTTTTTTGAAAGCAAGTCATCTGCATTCCATCTTTGAGAAATGTTTGTTTGGATATTATCTAGTGATTGGTTATCAATGGTGAGAATACCAGAGGCGTATATTGGAATCTCTTTTGAAAAATCTTCAAGTGCACTGACTCCAGCTTTGAGAGATCAGAATTAAGAGACTCAGGAAGGGAACATTGACCTGTACATTTGAAAGAAAATCATAATTGATTCTAATATACACATTCATAAAACGTTAAGAACTCCTCCTCCAAATAATCAATATTTTCCTATATGCAATTTATTAAATCAAATTTCTTACAGGAGTTATATCATGAAACAACAGCTACAGCAAGAGCCTCCTAATGGGTCTCCCCACTTCCATTTTTGTCTCTTCTTTTTCCTCCACTAAATCCAGAGCAATATTTTTGAAATGCAAATTTGATCATGATCTGTTAATGAATTGGTGTGGGCTTCCATGCATGGGCTTACTGACACACACTTCATTCCCCTTGTCCTTTCTGTTTTAGGTCACTCTTCAGTTTCTCAATTCCTCCATCTACCTCAGATCCTTAAACATGTATTATCCTCTACTGGGCTGTTTTATTTGCCACTGGCCTCCCTAAACACTCTCCAATCACCCTCCACCCAACACACAAACTCTTAATCTCCATTAAGTTAACACTTCCTTCTGATCTGAGCTCAAACTCACCTACTCAAGGAATCTTTTACTTACCTTCCTAAGAAGGTCAATTCTTATTAAATGTTCTCATGTACCTTCTACCTTTCAGTTGCAGCACTTATCACATTTTAATTTTAATGTATTACTTAATAAATATTATTAAATGAAAGAAAAAAGTATGCAGTATTGCCACTTTTAGTGGTTGCCCAATTATTTTAACATTTTTATATGTTGTCATCACCTTACAAGTTTATAGTTACTCTAGTTTACAGTCATAAAAATTTATAATCCCTAAAACTCCAATAAATGCATACCATTCCCAAAGTCAGAATGAAATTCAGAGACAAATATCCAGGTTATCTCAGAGCTTGTCGGTGTTGTCCCTAAGTTCCTCAAGTACTAAGATTTCAAGATTTCATTTCTTTCTTCAGGCAAATCACAAATAAATATTTTCTATTTGTGTTACCAAATAATTTTGTATTTAAAGGTTAGAATTATTGTAAGGGTTGTAATATAGTTGACCCTTTAACAACATGGGTTTGAACTGCATAGGTCCAGCCTTCCACAAATCCTTTTCAAGCAAAGGCTGATCAAAAATACAGTATTTACAGGATGTGAAATCAACGTACAAGGAGGACTGAACTTTGGTATATGCAGGTTCCAGAGAGTTGACTGTGGGAATTGAGTATGCATGGATTTGGGTATGCCTGGGTGTCCCAGAACCAATCCTTCCTGTCTTTGTATAAGGGACAAATTTATTAGGATTTGGGTTTTTATTACTATATTTAATTTATGTTACTACAAATTGACAATTGTTTTTAATACAGTTAGCATTTACCAATCAGTTATCACTTGCCAACCTCTCACATTTCAATGCTTACCTTTCTTACTTTTTTCTGAAGTTTTTGGCATCACTGATTTCCTTCAAATGCTCTCTTTCTTTTATTTTCATGAATACCCATCTTGCTACCACTCATCATTAAACCTGCTTTCCAGTTTCCTCTAGTTTTCCACCTTTCACTCATTAGAATTTTCCCCTGGGGAAGGTAAGGATTGACCTCCTTACCTTCATTTTAACTCTAGATGTTTAACCTATGCAATTTCATTCATGGCTGTGATATGTAACATCGGTAATGCTCCAGTATACTTTTCTCCTGAGTACTAGATCAATATATTTAACTTACTCAGTTAACAAATATTTTGAGGATATTTCTATTTTCCTGGCACTGTTTCAGGTGGAGAAATAGTGTCTACAACATCATCCTTACATGCTTAGATAGCATTGATACCTGAAACTCAATTCACCCCAAACTGAATCTATCAGGTTGTCTTTCCTGGACTGCTACCAAGCACTCAAAATATTCTCTTGCTCTGATCACTGCTATGCCAAGTGTAATGCTGCTTCAAATACATATCTATGTATCTTTTCTCTTACATGCAATTTATTATCAAAACCCCATTACTTCTTCTGAAGTGTCTAATTCCATCCTCAATGTCACTGCTTTATTTCAGCCCTTATGTATTGACTGGAATATCCCAATAGAGAGACTCAACATACATATATAGACAACGGACAGACCTTGAATAAATACAGAACTCCCACTTGTAACCTATAGCAACCTGCCCAGCTCACCAACCCCCTGCAATAAATACCACACCAAACTCTTACCTACAATAAATATCTTAGGAAGTCAGCCTACTCTAAGTCAGAGTTATAGAAAGTTAGACTCCTATCTCCAGTAACAAGCCAGGGAGCTAAACAATAGCCCCTGTAACAATTGGCTCGAATGGCCAGGACTTGATTAGTAACTGACAGCTTCCCTAATTTTTTCTTCCCTATTGCAATTTAAGATCCACCAGGGAAAGCCAAAATATGCAGTCGTAACCCATCACACAGGATGCTCCATTTCTAGTTAGCCTATCTGTAGCTTCCCCATGCCAAAACATCCAATCAGGGCATACCTGAGCTTTTCTTTTTTCCACTATAAAGCTTTCCCACTTCTCTACCTGCCTTTGAGTCTCTGCCAAAATAGCAGTGATGGTGTCGACTCCCTTTCTATATATAACAAGCTCTGAATAAACAACTGTTTCTTGTTCTCATTGGTTGGTCTTCATTTATTTCCACACAACAGAATCCTAACTAGTGTCTGCCCAGAATCTGGATTCTTCCAATAGATGTCCCTGCAGAACCATAGTAGTATTCTAAAACTCAGAACCTGTATGTATTGTCACTGATCTTCTTATTTTTCAATGCTTCCAATTGCCTTGGGGATTCAGCTCAAATTCTTAAACTGAGCACATAAGACTCCTCCTTAATTATTGAACTTCAATTCTTACCATTCCCTCTCATGAACTGTTTGCTGACCCATGACATACTTTACACTCTAATTTTTCTAATTGTTTGAGCAATATGATGTCATTTCCTTTCATTAGTTTGCCTGCTTTATCTACCTGCTTATATTCTTTTTTGTTCTTTAACACTAGATTAACTATATTCTCCTTAAAGAGTCTTGTGCTACTTCCAAGACTTTTTTATTGTTTCTCTTCCCTATTCCAATAATATTCTGTGGTTAGTTTTACTTAGTAATCACGAAGATCATATTCTTTTTATAAACTTTTATGTATCTCCCATTATACTGTGAATCTCTTGAGTATGAAGTTTTACTCTTAATGAATTTTGTATCCATAGAAATTATACCAATTTCTAGATGATAGTAGGTTCTAAACAAATAATATTGGCTATTTTATTTCTGGCCTTGACTTATTTGGTACCCATATAAATTATAGAATAATTATAGAATTATTTATTCACTGATGCCTAACGGATATAAAGCAGGAGTCCCCAACCCCTGAGCCATGAACCGGTACTAATCTGTGGCCTGTTAAGAACTGGGCAGCACAGCAGGATATGAGTGGCAGACCAGCAAGCAAGCGAAGCTTCATCTGTATTTATAGCCACTCTCCATGGCTCACATTACCGCCTGAGCTCTGCCTCCTGTCAGATCAGCAGTAGCATTAGATTCTCATAGGAACGCAAGCCCTCATGTGAACTGTGCATGCAAGGGATCTAGTTTGTGTGCTTCTTATGAGAATCTAAGGCCTGATGATCTGAGGTGGAGCTAAAGTGGTGATGCTATAGTGCTGGGGAGCAGCTGCAAATACAGACTAACATTAGCTGAGAGGTGTGTCTTCACAGAGACCATAATAAATCAATTGCCTGCAGACTCATATCAAAACCCTATTGGTGAGTGGCAAGTGATAATTAAGCTGCCTCTGATGTCAGGCTTTATAGTGGCAAGTGAGTTGATGTACTTCAATTGTACAGCTGCATCTGATGGCAGGTTTTAAGTCAGAATCCGACACTTATTTTAGTCTGTGTATGGCCTGCTTATTATTTTATTTACCACTTTTGTCCACACCTCTTTCCTGAACTGTGCACTTGTCTCAGTCACAGTTTTGGTAAGCCCACAAGCTAACCCTAGCCAAAACGAATAAAAAACAAACAACCATAGAGAAATTCTTTGAAAAGGGAGAAAGACCCAATGATGAGAAAGCAGAAGAGACTAAAACTGCCAACAAAAAGACAGCTGCATTTAAAAGAAATACGAAGAGTCCCACTTAAATTATGAGTTCATTGCAACAGGTGATTCACATTCTCCAAGCTCGCTTTGTATAATATGTGGCAACCGGCTATTCAACGAAGCTATGAAACCATCAAAACTGCTTTGCTACATGGAGAGCAAGCACCCTGCGTTAAAAGACAAGGCTTTGGAGTTTTTCAAAAGAAAAAGACAATAAATGTTTTTATCACAGAAAATGTAATGCACTTGAATCATCCCAAAACCATCCCTCCACCCCAGTCTGGTGAAAAATTGTCTTCCACGAAACAAGTCCCTAGTACCCAAAAGGTTAGGGACCGCTGATATAAAGTATTAATTTTATTTTTCAATATAAAAATCTTATATATTTTTATAGTCCTCATCAGTAATCATGTACTTATATCCTAATGGACAACATCAAAAAGATCAAGGAGAAACAATGTAGTAAACATGTCCTATGGTCTTTGTTGAATATTGAACACATTTCATGTGCTTCCTCCCATTCTCTCAGGGCCATAATTTCTCAAACCTTTAGCCACATACCTGCCTGGGCTGCCACTGAGCACGGCTTAGCCTCATGTGATTTTGCTAACCAGGTAGTACTAGATATTTGCCTAGTCAGGCTGGGTTCTCTTCCTTCCTATCTCTACAAATCAGAATAGTACACCACATGATCTTACTTTGTGCTTCTGCCATCACTTCCCAACTGCATAAGGCACCCATCATACACCATGTCATCTGACTTCCTGGGTAACTAAAGAGGGAACAGAGCACAGATAATATAAATGAAATGGATTTTTTTTCCTGGGAAAGAAATCTAGAGACAATTGGACAAATGAATTTGCTGGGTTTTTTTCTCCCTCTAATTGGCTATCCAATGTTGTGAAGATATGCCCAATGTTACAGAGTGGGTAACCAGTTGAACGACTCGCTGTGTCTTTTTGCAACTGCTGGTGAGTCTGGTAAAATAAGTTTGCAGTGCTTTCCATCATTTTCTGCTCTATTTCCATTTTCCCTCATTCTAGTTGCCCTAGGATTGTACCTTCTCCATAGAAGACTACCAATACTCCGTGTCTCAGATTTTGTCTTCTAAGGATTCAGGTTTAAAATAGGATGTATATAAACAAGAATTTGTGCATGTACTCTTATTCTTTTGTGCATAGCTTGCACTGAGATAGTAAGAAATCTCAATAGCTGTCAGCTAAGAAAAGTAAAGCTACTAACGTGTTTATATTAAGTAACCAATTTAGAGAGATATTTCATTCCAAATGTATTTGGAATAGGTTCAAAGGATAGGAAACCCAGTGATCTCTGATCCTGTGAGCCATATGTTGGTGTCCTAGACAGGGTCTGAGAACGTGAGTCACATGCACATCTGACTTTCCTCTTGCCCTTTTCTGTATGAGTCCTTGAGAACCTCTGACTTAAAGGCTTTGAGAAAAAGCATGAACACAAGGCATAATCAAATACAGAAAAGCAGACATTTGCTGCAATTGATGCCTGACAAAGCCGTAAACTGTACATGAGCATTGGAGACATATGCTTGACACAGTAGGGGTAAATAGGTCTGCTAGTACAGATCCCATGAGGCAAGAGATCCTGTGGAGTCTTTTGAAAGTTCAATATAGAGAGGGAGTGTCGCTGTGTCCAAATATGTGCACTGGTTGCTTTTTATTTTTTAAATAGAAAACCCATCATCTCTGCAAGAGTAGCTTGTTTATCAATATTGGCACCCTGAAGGCGCCTTAATCTCCTTGAAAATGACATTGAATTTGATGCTTCAAAAGAGTATCTCTGTACACAGAGAAGGGTTGCACCCAGCAATCCCAGCTTCATGTAGCAGAAAGAATTTAACTAAAGTGGTGGCATGCAGCTGTGCCTAGCTGGCAGATTGCACACTGTCATTTACATGGAGTGTACCAGGAGGAGAGAAGAAACAGAAGTGTATCTCTTGATGTTAATAAAGTCTTCCAAATCAGTGATCAATAGGATTTCAGGATACTCACCATTTTTCAAAGTTAAAAAAAATGAAAATAAACTCTTCTATACAATAACTTCTATACAATAAACTCTTCTATACAAAACTAAAACAAATATTTTGGTATAATGTTTCTATAATAACACTAGTGTGCTGTTAAAATATATTTGAAATGGTAATAAGATTTTTAAAAATCATTTATGTATTTTTACAACTACTGGTATTACTTGAAATCTAAAGCCAGGTAGGTAGGTGAGAGAAAGTGACTAGCTGTATAACAGACATCACAATGACCAATAAATATTTATGTGCTGTTTTTAAAAAAGATCATTTACTTAATCTGCCATAAGATGCAGAAAATGTATATCAAGTCCATGGTTATTACTTCTCTGACACAGATTTTCCTGGAGATCATAATTGTGGAATTTTTTATTTTCACCTCTAAATGAAAACACAAAATATACTGCAAATAACTTTTGTCATCCTGCAAAAAACATACTGTAGGTACCGTAATTGAACAAAAAATCTTTAGAACTCAAATAAAAGTTTATGGTTTAATAGTCCAGGTGTGGCAGCTCATGCCTGTAATCCCAGCACTTTGGGCAGCAGAGCCAGGAGAGTTGCTTGAGCCCAAGAGGTCAAGACTAGCCTGGGCAACACAGTGAGACTCCATCTCTAAAAAAAATTTTTAAAAATAGCCAAACGAGCACTGTGGCATGCACCTGTAGTTACAGCTACTCAGGAGGCTAAGGTGGGATGATTGCTGGAACCCAAGAGGTCAAAGCTGCAGTGATCATGACACTGCATCCCAGCCTGGGCAAGAGAGCAAGACCGTGTCTCAAAAAAAAAAAAAAAAAAAAAAAAAAAAGGGCTGTAGTTAAAAAGAAAAAAGATAAAACCTGTTACACGCTTTCATGGAGATTGTATGAGGCTTAAAGATTTTGAAAAATAAAATAAACACTTCATTAGATTAAATACAATATTTACAAATAAACTTCTACACATTCTTCAAGTTTTATTTTACACTAGGTGTTTCAGAATAAATAAAACAATTAATTAGCACAGCATATAAGGTCCATCAGAACCAGTCTCAAGATTATATTCCTACTTTCAGCTCTCTCAACCGTGTACCCAATTCTTTAGCCAAATCATTGATTCCCAAATTCAAAGCATTTTATTCATTTTTGCATTTCTTGATGGTATTCCTTGCACCTGCTATTCCCTCTTCTATTCTCCTTCCCTCCTCTACCCACTCCCCTTTTTTTCATACAACAAATATCTACTCATTTTTAAAGGTGACATCTTTTTTATAACTTCCTGAGATCATCTTCCTCCCAGTTCTCCTACTAGGCAGAATAAATTATTTCTCCACATGTATCTTATTTAAGTTTTAA
Source organism: Pan paniscus (assembly GCF_029289425.2). Taxonomy (NCBI): domain Eukaryota; kingdom Metazoa; phylum Chordata; class Mammalia; order Primates; family Hominidae; genus Pan; species Pan paniscus. The sequence goes on along the minus strand of NC_073252.2, from coordinate 69,240,420 downwards.
TTATTCCTCTATATTAGCCCTTGTCATGTTGTATAGTTGTTATTTGTTATTGTGTTATTTTTAATGAGCTCCTTGTGGAAAACAATTGAATCTTGATCATCTTGGAATACCCTGCACCTAGTACCAGGCTTAGTACTTGTTTACAAGGCAATAAAAAATGTTAGCTTGATGAAGACAAACTTTAAAATTTTTTATTATTACTTATTTTGGGGTTTTATCGTGGAAAGAACATTTAATATGAGATCTACCCTCTTAGATTTTTAAGTGTACAACACAATATTGTACTCTTATCTATAGTTTATATATCTACGTGTTTATTTATATGTTGTACAGCAGATCTCTAGAACTTATTCACTTTTCATAACTGATGGATTAATTGAACATACAATTCTAGGGTTTCAATATTTTTCTTTCAAAATTCTAGTAATAACTTTTACTGAAAACCAGAAGAAATTATAGGCCAAACATTGCTCTTGCCACGTTCAACCAACATCATTTTCATTTTAAAATTGTTGCTTTTCGCCTCAAATGCTTTATTTAGGTTATTAATTTGGCCATCATTTTCTCTAATATGCTTCTCTGTCCATTGATTGCTTCTGTGAATTTCTCATTAAATTATTCCAGTCACATTCCTCAACCATAGTTTTCTGTAAGCAACTTATAAATTTTTCATTACTATATGTATCTCCACACACAATAAATGCCCTGTAAAAATATGATTTTTGAGGGTTCAGGACTATGTATAAGTTTCCTTTCTGCACAGAGAAATATTCAAGTTAGTACTCTGCATATAATTACCTTTCAAAACAAAATTCTGCAACAAACAATAGACAAACAAACAATGGTTTGACAATCATTTACCTTTAGTATTACTAGTTTTATAAAAACTAAAATAAATTCATTATAAATGCATTTTTCTCATTTATAACATCATGCATCCCTTAATAAAATATAATTGGTTATGCTGAGTAATTATATTTTCTATTGTTGAATTGATGTTGAAACACAATAGTTAATCAAGACACTTTTTAAATTTAATTACTTGATGTACCAATCAAAATCCTTGTCTAATTTCCATGTTGAAATTATTTATTTATTAGAGCTCTGGAAGCCTGAGATGGTACCTTTTCCTATTGCTGGTATCTGGCTTGCATTCTGAACTGAAAAAATACATAAATTTTGTATTGGAAAAATGGATTATTTTATAATGATATGAGAAGCAGGCCTTTGTAATCAAGCACATCTTGATTTCACATTTATTACTTAGTAGTGTGTAACAAAGGATGTCAATCTCATACTTCTTTTCTGTAAAATGGAATATAGCATCCTCATAGGGTTGTTAGAATTCCATGTGAAAATGTAAGTAAGTAAATGGATTGGTATGGTGGTTGGCATAAAACATGTTTTTACCTAGTAACAAAGTGAAAATTTTATAATCAAATTAACTTTTTATTTGTAAAATCACATTTAATTGAAAATTAAATAAGAATAGTCACAGAAAACTAGAAATTCCCTCTATTTGTTAAAAAAAAAAAGGTCCTATGTGTTTAATCGTTGTGTGAGGAAATTTGACATAAAACAAGTAGTTTTATCTGTCTACTTGGTGCAACCCTTCAGGGCAGCTTAAGATATATTACAGGAATGATATTGGGAATCTAAGTTACTTCAGGATAGCTCAAAAAGGAAGGCTGAAGAGCTTCACAAATTTGGTTAAATCTAATTATATTTCTCTGTTTTACTAAATAAATATTGCTTCCCTGATCCTTTGCCTTCCTCCCCCATACTTAGGGGTGTTTCCAATGATTTGGCAATTTGATAGTAATAGTGAGAACAATATATAATCAAAACTTGATTTCATGCCTGATTTGATTACAAGGTACTGATTAAACTAATGCTAGCAAATTCCATTTAATTCAGTGATTAGGAGAGGGGCATTTTCCCATACACCTTTTGAAAGACCAATCAATATAGGTAAGATTCCCTGTCCTTTATGATGGGAAGCCTGAATCAGGCTTTAAATAATGTATTCAGTTCATTTCTATGTAAATTTAGCAACAGGATTTTAGGTTTTTCTGAGAAAACTGAGACTGTATGTCCCCGGGTAAATGAAAGCAAAGCCATCTCCTTTCTCCTGGGTTTAATGACATTTATTACTTCAGAGTCTTGACAAGTCCCATTATTACATTTCACTTTTTGAGTAGTGGCAGTATGCTAAGCCTGGCACCTGACATAGCATTAGATATCTTGCCCAGTAGGTTTACAAGTTAATTCATTAAACCAAATCATTTTCATTGGAACACTGGCCTCATGTGTTACTACTAGCACTGAAATAAATCATTTTATTCTATCCATTATGGTAAGTGATACATCTGATACGCTTATTAAGTTAAAATGTTCTCTCAAATTCTCATGTTAAATTATTTTTGTCACCACTCACTATGCTGGTAACTCTCTCAGGAATCATTACCTATAAGGATAAATTCCTGACTTTGTTTCCTTGTTCTTAGTTTCCTTCACAGTTTGGCCAAAGGCTGCTTTTCCAACCTCATCACCTACTACTTTTGTACACAAATCATCCATGGCAACTAGGCTGCCCTACTCATAGTTCAAAGGTCTGCTAGGGACAGCGTCACCTGCACAATATGTCTCCCTCCAACCAGAAGGCTTCGACTCCTCTTTGTTTCATCAAACTCTACCCTTTTTTCCATGAAAAGATTCAACTCATTCTCTTTCATGAAGTTACCCTTCTACTTCTTATATATACCCTTCCTTTCCATGATATGTTCTACTGATGATAACCCTTTTGTTCTCGTCTTTACTGTGCTGTTACTTAACAGTTATCATTACGCAAATTTCTCAGGTGGGTGTTCCTTGGAATTCTAATTTGTTTTTAATTCTGTCTGAGGACATAAACCACTTTCTTATAGTTTTTTATGTTCATCTAAAATTTAGCATCGAATGCAGAGAGAACAGTGTTCACGTTCTGAAAATGTCTTAATACTTGCATATCATATTTTGACTGGTAGCAGAGGAGTGGTAATACATCTTTACCAAAAACACCCTTAATGAATCAGCTCTATGTTCTTGACTCACATATTTGTGGTCACCCTTCTTATTTATTTGAATCCCCTGAAGTAATAACATGACTTAGACAATAATTGCTTCCAGCTACCTTTTCTGTAATTGTTGAAGAACATTCCCAGGCAAAGTGATATTTCTTAAATGCCTAACATGTACAGAGACTTATATAAATCTTTAATTTCTAATTTAATTTTCGTTCTATGTGTGCTAATATCCCTTGAATTTTCCTGAACCACTGTAAAGTTCATTTTTTGTATGTATCAAACATGCTATTATGCTATCACTTGCACACTTTTTTTCAGCATTACGGTGCAGATGTTTTAAATGAAGTAGAAGCTATTGATTAAAGTAAAGGCACAGTTGAATAAATCATGGAGACTACATAGCCTCCTCAATTTTTGACAACTCAATTTAGTGCTTATTGTCTGACAGATAGTGGTATGGTGCAAGAAAATTCTTGACCATGAATATACAGAACAGCTTCATTTACTAGCTTTCATTGGCTGAAAGCATAAGACAGAATAAAATGTATATTAATAGCACAAACTAATAAGTTGGCACATATGGAATATGTGTATGTATGTACATGTATATATTTTACAAATGTGTGTTTGTACTACACATACATATTAAGTATTTAAGAGAAAAAAGCATGAAAATAGGTTTCCCAGGATACTGCAAAAATATGAGATGCTTATACTCAAAATTAAAGCAACAACATATACAGGTGAATGTGTTTGGATAATTGCCTGGCTTATATAAAACAGATGATTCGCCACTTCAATCATTCTCATGAGTATTCAGCATAATTCTGATAATATTTTTTTAAAATTTGCAATAGTTTAGTAACCAAGTATTCAAAATTTCACTCCTGGGCATTAGACATCCATAATACTGGGGAAGAGAGGTATGGCATGTTATAAACATAAAATAATATTGACACCTAAACCCACATCTCAAATATACCACTTTGATGGCTTATTGATGTGTGAACTTTGCAAGGCTACAGCCCTCAGTTACTCAATCAAATACAAGTCTAGGTGTTGCTCTGAAGGGAATCCACAGATGTAATTAAAGTACACAACCAGTTGACTTTGAGTAAAAGAGATATTCCAGGTAATCTGGACAGGCCTAATTTAATCAGGTTCTGAAATGCCTTAAGAGCAGAGCTGAAATTTTTCTAATGAAGAAGAAATTTTACCTGTTGACAGTAGCTTCAGTCATGACCAGAAAGGTTTTAGCCTGCCTTTCTTCTTGACCTTCCCTGTGAATTTTGTACTTGATCAGCCAAGCCCTCATAATCATACAAGCCAATTATTTGCAATAAATATCTTAATATATAACTCCTGTAGTTGAACATTGCTTGACTGGTAACAACTATGCACACTGACTGCATGTGTACAAATATTTATAACACATACACAGATACACACTAAAATGTATTAATAGAGTGCAAATATAATCTATCTCTCCTAATAGGGTGATACTTTAAAGAGCAAAAATGAGGACAATTCTTGGTTACACCGGAATACAAGAGTAAACTAGGACTACTCAAGATAGGCTGGATAAATATTATTTTTTTAAAAAACAGACAAAACACTAATGAGATCAAAGGAGGGCTTCAGATAGTTCTTTATTCTTCTAAGTTGAAAGCAAAAAGGTGTGTGTGGAGGGTGGGGGATTTTGTGTTTCGGCATATATGTTCATTATTTTTGAGTTTCCCAAAATGTTTATGGCTCTAAAAGGTTAAGAATCACTAAGTTTTCTTCTCTCATCTTCTGCAAATGCCTGTACTACATTATCTTGCAGTGGGCTCAGTTTTTATCATTTTCTCTATTTTGTGACATGACTATTATATATACCCTAAAGATTTCATGTCTTTTTTTTGTACTCTAATTCCAAAAGGGTCATTCATTCACTGCCAAACATTTAATTAGCACCTATATTGTAACACATACTCTTCTATACATTGGCATATGAAGGTAAATAAGGTTAATTCAGTAATCACAGAACTCACTAGCTAGTAAAAATGTAGACAAAGAAACAAAAAGAAAAAAAAAGCATGTTGCGTTTCTCCTAATCCTCTGATGTTCCACACACTTATTATAGTATGAATAAAACCATTAGCAATAGTGAAAACGTTCATCAATTTTGACCTTCAAAGTGGACTATATTATTTGTTACATGATATTAAGGTCCATTCTGTCAACAACAACTTTTCTTTCTGATCTTTATAACTGTACTGCTCATTTGCTACATATCAATCTCTATCTGTCCTGGCTTAAACTACCCATGATATTTGTCATATACAAGGAATTCCACATTCGATTATGACAACATATTTTCATAAATCCATTTTTCTATTGGTCTGCTCTCTCAGCATGTTGAGTGAAGGAAGTGGGTATTTATCTTACCTCTAAATTTTCCTAGAGAAAACTATCAGGTATATCACAACTCTCCACACACTGCCCTCACCTATTGCCATTTCCAGAATTACACATACATTTCTCTGTGGTAGCTTCAGTTCTCCAATTGCAGTCACCTCTGCATTTGTAGGAGGTGGTATCCAAAGTGATCTGTAAGCATGTTTTAATCCTTTAGCTCACCTCAACTTTGACTTTCACCAAATTACATTGGTTATAATTTTCAATTCTTTTTCTGATCTAAGAACAGATACAAGTCTTCTGTCCTGTCCTTGACTCTTGAATACATATCTGATTCACACACTAGTGATATAAGAAAGAGGGGTAGTTCTACTAAATAAAGACACAGAGTTCCACTAATCACTGCTTGCATTTTGTATATTATACTACGTTGCTATACCAAGGTGTCTTCATTTTAAGCCAATTACATACTAATTTTAGACTGCATGGTAATTCAGCATTGCCATGTTTCTGCGACTTTACCATTACTGTGGGATGCCTACACCCTAAGTCCATTTGATTCTGTTCCTGAAGAGTAGGGATATAAATTTTTGGTTTGATCTCTCAGGTATTTAAACAATTCTAAAAAGAGATCCTTGAAACCGAAGATCAAACTGTTATTAAATGAAATTTGAAATCTAAAGGATATGTGAAGCCTAAAAATATGAAATTTTGTAAGGAACAACCATCAATAGAATGGGACCATTTTGTGATTTCTACTGCTAAGATTAAAATAGCATTCTTCATAATTTTAAGAGAATTGGAGTCAAATACAGTGAAAGTATGTAAAGCAATGTGCATGCAAATTTCCAGGGAGACAATTTGATCTTAGAAATATTTTGATGGACTTCAAATTTAAAAATTCAATGCACACCTGTGATATTATGAAGATCAGTTCATATTTTAGAACCACAGTCTTTAAATTTCTTAAGAAAAGATGAGGTTCAAATCAACTTTGTGATTATCATCCACTACTTTGTAAACCTTGGATCTATCCTCAGCATAATGTAAGCCATTGTATATGAAAATTATAGCAGCTTAAAATTAGAAGCCATGTTTAGGTAAGAGTGCTTTAAATGTTTTAAACAAGTTTGTTCTACTAGCCAACATGAATTATCAAAATTAATGAGAGCTATGCAGTTTATCCAAGTTATCATAATCTTTTACTGTGTCATTCCTGAGAGTAGACATTGCATACATTTTTTGCAATCTCCTGTATTAAACAAAATAGAACAGATTGAATTTTCATAGCAAACTCTTTCAGAAAATTTAGTTTTTTTGGTAAAGAAACTTTTTTTTGCTTTTTCATCATTTTTTTTTTCTTAAACATCAAAGCATTCATTTTTTAAAAATAAGAACACAATAGAAAATTTCTGGAAGAAATCCTAAACAGGAATCCGAGCTTTCTTTAGAAGACTACAGTTTATAGAAGGAAAATATATACTTGAGAACCAAACAAAAACCACAACAAAATCTATTCAAACCAAAAGAAAAATTTAAAAATGCACATATTATACAAATCTTTCACTTTCCAAAATCCTTAAAAATTATTTTTCAATATTATATTTCCATAGTTCATAAACTATCTTTCCTGTATGAAAATACAACATTCTTATTTTTGCTTTACTCTTTGTTGTTTTTCTTTCTCACTGGTTTCTCCATCTTGCTCTGAAAGGATGCCCTCTGCAAAGTGCAAGACATGGCCATCAATTCTTTAAACTCTATATTTTGACCCTGAATAAAACTATTCTCAAAATTCTCAAGTATTGACTTCTATCTCCTACTTTAGACAAACCTTCAAAATAAATAATTCCTAATAATTCTTTACAGCCTAATATCAATTTCTTCTCCTGTCTAAAATGTACTTTCTCCTTTTCACCTATCTTATGGACAGAATTAAAATAATACTTAATATGATGCCTCACAGTTAGTATTTAGAAAATGTAGAATTAAATGGATCACATTTTTTTGCTGCTGCATATACTGAAAATTCTGTTATTTTTCATGCTGTATTCTTTCCCTGCAGTAAGTGTCTTTAGCTTCTTCCAGTTTTTTTTTTTTTTTCTTGAGGCCTTCCTTTCATATTTATGGCATGAACTAATTATTTTAAATAACAATGAAGAAAACACTTTATTCATATTATGTTTCTTCCCATCAATAGAGATTATAAACATCATATTAATCTTCTTAACCACAAATTTTGTCAAAATGTTTTTATTCTGAAAAATTTTCACTGGTCACATAATACATCCTATTGGTTTTTCGCCTAGTAATCTAAATATTATACTCTTTGAATAGCATGTTGGTTTTTCCATCTGCACCTGCTTTTGTTTGTAAGTGTCATAATCCCAACAAAGTTGATATTTCCACTACACTTTAAATATTTTATAGAGATTTCTATTTTGGGCAGGTATTTTGTGCTACCTATTGCTCCAAATCTTAATAACCTCTTTCCCATCTCTTCACATATTCAAATCTTACTAATGTTTAAAAACTCAACACACGTATTACCTATTTCAGGAAGATTTTCCTGAACATGCTAGCCCATGGTATTGCCTCCACTTAACTGAGGCATTAAAACATAGCAGACTTTGGAAACAAACAAAACTGCTTTTCAAATTTGCATTCTGTTACTAATTTGCAATCTTAGACAAATTTCTTAATTTTTCTATTTTTAAACTACTTAGCCATTAAAATGGGATAAGTAACTCATGATTTTACAAAGACTGGTTTAAAAATATACATATGTTTGTGTGTGTGCATGTGTATGTGTACACACAGTCCCCTGTTTAAACATAGGAAGTGTTAAATAAATTCTGCCTACAATTGTTATCACAAAAGCACTTTTAATGTTTTCCATTCATTTAACCATCAATCACATATTGGGCGGGTATACTCCACATTTATGGATGCTGTCCCCATTCTCTCTACTTTTGACCTTTATGTATGAGTTCAGTATTTTACTTATATTCAGCACCTCACAACACCAAATAGAGAAGTCACTTAATAGATGGGATAAAATTCCATCAATCTCTGGCTTGTATAATAAAATTTTATACACGGTAACACATTCTGAGAATGCACATAACTAAAATCGCAGACTCAGGAGAATTCAAAAATAGTGTTTCTAAATATTGATAACAAGAACATCCCAAGAATAATTCCTGGTCATAATATTGGCCTTATGTAGGATAAAGGCTTTGGATTAGAGTTAGTATAAAGCTCTTATTCACTGAATATTAGTTCAGTGATTTTTGGTCAAGTGACATAAATTCTGTAAGAATTCATTTACTCCTCTACAAAATAAAAATAACACCATTATCACACATAACTGAAAATCAATGAAAATAATACACCAGAAAGTACTTTATTAAGCTACTCTCTACATAAAGATGTTGTCATAAGCACTTGAACATAAACCTAGAAAAAATAAGTTTTGTTTTCATTTGCAGCACTTTTTAACAAAATGTTGATGACTGTGGTCTAAAATTAATGAGAATGTAACATTTCCTTTGGAAAAAGGAATAGACTGTTAAACGTATTGGGAGAACTCAACAGAAAATAGACAAAGAAGGGGAAAAGATGGATGTGAATGGTCTTGTTGAGATGAACAAACCAAAATTAAAGAATGTTGGAAAATAACCCATTGAGCTCATTTACTAAATAGTAGGCATTTAGGTTCCATACAATCAATAAAGTCTTCTTTTTTAAGTATACCCAGAAGGATAACTACGTGGCCAGAACCTCAGTGTATCTTCCAGATAGACAGCTATACATATATAGTGACAATTTTCCCAAGTCTAGGAACCATGGAAGCTTAATATATCAACAAGAGAAGTAGTGTAGCATTTTGTGTTTCCACCATATAAGCTGAATATGTATTTATTTATGGGTAATACTTATTAAACATTACCTAAATATAATAGGATTCTCCAAAGTAACATTTATGAAACCAGAGACAAATCTTAAGTTCTAATCATGTGGCCTCTGGACCCAAAATGGACTGTGGAGATTCAGGGTGGGTGCTTAACCAATGTCTCATCAAACTTAAAGCAATGGCTATTATGACAACATATTTATTTTAAGAAAGCAAATGAAAAATTATGAAAAGGCTTTGTCTGTTTTTAAACAGAACATTTATGTTCACTCCCATTGTTCTATGTTATCTACTTTTAACTGTATAGAAAACTATTTTATGATTCACTAAAAATAATTTCTAACAGTTCCACCAGTACTTTTCGTCTTTTTCCCTTAACAGGGATCCTATAATAAAATGAACTGGATGGCCTGACTTTCATTATGATGACTCTGAGTGAAATATCTCAAACAAGCTAACAGAGGACCCCAAAATAACAGACTGTTGTGAAAATATGATATAAAATAAACAGCCTGATGGATCAAAGTTTTGTTTGGGGTTAGAGAATTTCCACAGTTTTATAAGAAGTCTAGAAGAACTGTTTCAATAATGAAACAAGGAAATACTAGCCAGACTTCCAAATAACTTAGAAGATAGCAAAGAAGAATAAAACTAATTCAACATGTGACAAAGAAAAATGTAGCCCTGTAGGCAAGGCTCTGGCAAATCCTGATGTCAATAGTTTTAAGTGAAATTTTAAACCGAAGTTGATTGAAAGCCATTTTTGAACACGTATTGATACCTATTTAAGCATTCAAACAACTATAACAAATAACTTTAAAGAGATCTCTCAAAAAATAAAAGACAACAAAATGGGAGACAGAGGGAGATGGATTGCAATTTATTCTACAAAATTTCAGAGCATAAAATTGCAGGCAATAAAATATTAAGATTATATTTTATCAACAATATCAAATATCAAAACAGTAGATGCAAACATTTAATGTAAATGGTATTACTGGAAAATGATATTTATTACCAAAACATATAACAAGTTCTACCCAAGATATGTGCCAAATATTTTAAAACAGTGTGTATCTTTTTTCTATATAGGGGAATCTGGAAATAATATTCCTCTGTGATGCTGCCCCACACTGATGGACACTTTCTGTTTTCCTGGACAGTGTCTCCAAATTACATCATTATTAGTACAAATATAGGTGGCTTTTTTGCAGAATATAATCTAGTTATCTTTGATAATGTAGCAATAATAGACTGAGTAGAAATTAACATAATGATTTTCCCTCTTTATCAATAAGACACAGAAATATAATAACCGAAGTGTTGAGAACTGTGTGAACAGATTCAAGTATTTCAATTTCAAATGGTCCTGGTTAGAATTCTTAAATTCATACCTCAAAATCAAAGCATGCTTTAAAAATAACTCAATCAGTAAAGTATGGGCAAAATTGTAACCAGCTTTACCAATCAGTTAAATTAAAAACACAAACTAATTACAGATACTGATAGGTAAAATTTAAAAATATAAACTGAATTTTTTCATTGCCTACTAATGAGAGAAACCCAATAGCTTGCTAGTTGGCAATGCTAACTCTATACCTCAATCCATTTATTTTGCACATTTTGGTCTTGATTGACTATTCTTTCAGTTATTGCTATAGAGTCCACTTCAAGAGCAGACAGATTCCCATGGCAAGTATCACCATTTCCTTGTTACTTTCACAAATAGATCATACTTCTCTAGATCCAACAACTCTGGTTTGTCCTCTGGTTTCAGCTGTTCTTTCTCCTCTCTCCCCTTTTGTCCTGTGACATTTTCTTTTACTTGATTTTCTTTAAACTCATCTGTTAGCACTTTATCTCTAATCCTTCTCTCTTTCATATATTACATCTCTCCTGCCCAGTTTTCCTTTCCCCAGCCCCCTTTCAAGTTTCAAGAACGCCACATGGTCTGCTCAAGTTCTTTCAGATGCTCCCCTTCTTCTCAGCTTGGTCAGAAGGTCCATTTATCTTCCCTTCAGGAAACCTCCATCACAGAACTGTGAGAAGAAAAAGAGACTGGCCATTGCCACCTGGAGGGAGATTCTTGCTAAGAATCCAAACAAATCTATACTGGTTTCTGTTTCTTCAGTTTAAAGCAACATCCAATAGAATAAAAGCCACATATCAAATGTGTCAGCCCCAAGGAACAGCAGATATTGAGTTCAGCGTTATTTGAAGCATAGCAATTATTCTCTTATATTTCTCCTCTTTAATCTATTTTTACCTTAAATTCTCCTTGACATTGTCTCTGACAACAAGCTTCAAATGCATTGGCACAGGATCACACACCCTGTTTTATCTGTAGGAAGAGGCAGGAAAGAAGATGGTGGTGAGAAGAAAGGAAGTGCCACTATAGTTAACGTCTGGACAGTGCTGGTAAAACTCTCAGCGGTACTCATGTGGTTGGTGGTTGCTGAAATCTATGTGTCAGAAACACTTTCCTGGCTCATAGTATACTCCAGGATACAATGAAGAAGAACCATATGTTAGAATCTTTATTAGAAAGATTTCATGTAAGAAACTGATAATTAATAGGGGAATAAATGAGAGGGGGTGAGGGTAGGAGAAAGGGGAAACATGAAACAATGAAAGAGATGAAAATGAAATGCCAAGTGTTCTAGCTGTTTTCCTAAGACTTTACTGTTTGCTGATTACTAACACTATATCCTGTGAGTTAATTTAACATTGGCAATGGGATCACTTGAGAAGAGGTACAGGCATACCTTAGAAGTATTGCAAGTTCACTTTCAGACCAATGCAATAAAATGAATATCGCAATAAAGCAAGTCACACAAATTTTTGGTTTTTTAATGTCTCAATGCATATAACAGTTATGTTTACACTTTATTGTATTCTATTAAGTGTACAATAGAATTATGTCTTAAAAACAGTGTACCTACCGTAATTTTAAAATATCTTATTGCTAAAAAAATGCTAATGATCATCTAAGCTTTCATCAAGTCATAATTTTTTGCTTGTAGAAGGTTCACTGGAGAGGTACTTTTAATATTTGTAAAGAGTGTTTACTTTGCATTCCCCACTTGGCTAACTCTTCGGCACAAGAGTCCTAGCTTCTAGCCTATTTGGGCTTTTCAGAAGCCTTCCTCACTAAGCTTAATCATTTCTAGCTTTTGATTTACAGTGACAGATGTGCAACTCTTCCCTTTACTTGAACCCCCTACAGGTCATTGCAGGATTATTAACTGGCCTAATTTCAATATTGTTATGTCTCAGATAATAGAGAGGCCCAAGGAGATAGAAATAAGGGGACCCGCTGGTCAGTGGAGCAGTCAGAACACACATATCATTTATTGATTAAGTTAATCATCTTACATTGGGTGCCGTTCCTGGAGGCCCAAAATCATTATAACAGTAGTATCAAAGATCAGTGATCACAAGTCACCATCACAGATATAACAATCATTTAAAATTTGAAATCTTGTGAGAATTACCAAAATATGACACGGAGACAGGAAGTGAACATATGCTGTTGAAAAAATGCTTGATGCAGCATTGCCACAAACCATTCATTTGTAAGAAATGCAGTATTTACTAAGCACGATAAAGCAAAATGCAATAAAACAATGTATGCCTGCAATTCTACTTGCCTATTTGTAAATAAGATTCTTTTTTATGTCTCATACATAAAGGATAGGTAAAGAGACAAACAGGTCAGGACTTGAAAGAACACTTATTGGCTGTTGTAGTGGAAAGAAAAAAATGAGGGAATGGGTCTAGATCTGGCTTACCAACTGGCTAGTGTATGAGCTTAGAATAGAAAGTGAGTTCCAGACATCTTCAGGCCTTCAAAAACAAAATAAAAATTCTCTATGATCGCAATTTCTGTATTTACAAAAGAATCTCATTGAACACGTTTAATGATAATACTATTATTCGAATTAACATTTTGTGCCAGGTGAATACTATGAATTATTCTGTTTAGATATAAATAAATAGAGGAGCTAAATAACTTAGCCAATATCATATACATAATATTTAAAATCTTAGCCCAGAATCCAGAACCTTAAACACCAGAGTATATATATTTTATTATGTTTCCTGCTCAAATTTCCCTTCAAAAAGCAATACCTTGGCTATCAAATTTTTCATCACATTGTAGCCATGTAATCTGGATTGTTTTAATCATATTTTGAAGATACATTTGATTTTCATAAAAGCTTTTAAACAGTGTCACTGCTGGAATCATATGTATGTTATTTATATATATTACTTACTTTATATATATTTATATATTATCTGTTAGAATTATGTTTATAAAGATGTGAGGCTGAAGTGACTGCAGCGATTTTACTACCATAAAGGTGGACTCTGAGTGACACAGGAAAAAGAGCTAAGAAGATGGAAAAAAAATTGTGATAGTTTTATGCTAATATTCAGTTCTCAAAGCTCATCAAATTATACTAAAGATCTATGCACTTAATGTGTATTAATTTAACTTCAATTTCAAAAGAAGGTGATATTCCATTCTGTTCCTGTTTATATCAGTAATATCTAGATCTACTATCCAATACTATGACTATTCGCCATATGTGACTATATAATTTTAAATTAAATAAAATTTAAAATTTATTTCCTTCATTGCACTAGCCGTATTTTAATCGCTCAGTAAGTGCATATAGCAAATGACTGCTGTATTCATCAGTGGAGACATAGAACATTTACATTATTGCAGAATGCTCTCTATCAGGTAGGACTAATGTAAAAAACATGCCATACACTCAATGATTTAGCAATAACCATTATTTGTTGCTAATTTATTTAGTTTATTTTGTTGATTGAGCAATAACCATTATTGCTAATTTATCTAGTTGATTTTGTTGATCCATATGACTACCCCCTTATTCCTTTCCTTTTTTTATTGACAAAATTTCCCATCATGTTTGCAAGTTTATCTTCCATTTTGTTCATTTTAATCTTAATGTACTCCAGTAGGACACAGGGGATCACCCTAAATACCCACATCAACCATAGCCTTGACTTTAAACCTACATATATCTTCTACTCTCCAAACACAATTAGCATAGGCTCATAGTGACCGATTACTCTCTTATTCAAATTACAACTTGAGTTTTTAGTCCAACTTCTTCAACTGAACATTTCTTTCTACCATGGTGCCTTTGAAACAGACCATATCCTAAAGCAATGTTATAATCCTTTAGAAAAATGATTTCTATCTTGTTTCCTATTATCATCTCCTCTTTATTTTATTTCTATCAAAATAATCTTATGTATCCTTTTCTTTACTGTCATTCATGACTACTTTGATCAACATTATACTTTCCATTCACTCAACAATAGCCACACCTGCTTTGGAACAATGCATTGCCATTGAATCATATTATGTCTTGAACTGAAATTAAATGTTATTGTGTAATTTTAAAAAAAGTCTCTAAATGAGCAGGTACTTGAATTATAATGCATACCAAAAATGTTAGCTGTCATCATTATTATGTATATATACAGCCTTGGAACCTGAATGATAAAGCCCTTAATAACAGAAAAAATATATCCAATAATTTTAGTTCATCTACAACATCAGTGCCTAATAACATTTTTATGCATATTACTTATCTGTACAGCTTATATAGATTAAAAATGATACCTTGTTCTACACATATAGGTGATCAGCAAAATTGAAAGATTTTAATTACAACATATGCAAACAATTTGAATGCAAATAAGAACAATAGAGTATAATCCTCTACTAGATGAAAGAGCAATGTAAAAGAAATCAGCTCCAAATTTCTTAACATCAATGCATGTTATTTGATGTTTAACTCCCATGTAAACACTATTTAAAAGAAAACATAAGAGCTCATTGTCAAATCAAACATACTTTCTTGAAACAAAGAGCCAGAACACAATGACACAATGAGCTGCTCATCCTACAAACCAACTGCTCTGAGCAGCCTTCTCTCTCCCCTTTGGCAGATGGTACTTGTAATGATTGCTCTCAAATGAGGGAGTGGGTTGAAGCAGGCTTGTATTTACAATTATGGCTCTCACATAAGAAGGCTGACTAGGGTTCTAAAGCTAATTAGTTCTGTCCACATCTCAATATTTTATGTTCCTCTAGCCCACAACCATTTTGCAATTACGAAGAGGGGAGAACCTAGGGAAAGGGCAGAGAAAAACTAAAGATATAGGTAAGAACCTTATAATGTTATTCTCTTTAACATTTTAGGTAAAAGAATAGTCTTAAAAGCATTGCTATTGTTACAAAAAGTCATGGGCATATGACAATTCAAGATACAAGGAGACAAATATTTCTACACAAGAAATGAATATGTAAAATATCAGTTTCAAACCTATGCTTGTTCATATCATTCTGAAAACATATTAGAAAGGAGGTTTGAGATTATGCATTGCATTGAAGGTCCCTGAAGCACAGACAGCTGGAGCTCAGTTGGGGAGAATTTGACTGCTGCTATATCTGAGTGAAGAATTTTTTTTTCAGTTTTTTAAAAAAGAACACTAACATAACAAGATATATGGCTATTGTAAAAGGCTGAGAGTGTGAGGACAGGGAAAATAAGTGGAAACTGACTTAAGTTTTATAAATGGGAGCCGCATTCCTGAGAAAAGTTAAGCTGGTAAGCCAATCACCATCAATCTCCATACAGAATATAATTCAATCAAAAGCAAAAGTACATTAAAAAGTAAGTTTCTACATGTCATTGATTTTTAATAGTTGTCATATAAATAAAATCTCCATAATAAAGATGCAGTACACATATACTCTGCCAGGCTCACAAAAACAAAATAAAAGTCTCAAACAAGACATTTATATCCATGAAAGTATGGAACTTGACCTTCTAAAACTCAGTATTCCTCTTTCTCTCTCTCCCTGTATTGACTAGACTGCATTAGTAAACCTTCACTGTTAGCCCTGAGAGTGTCTTTATACTTAATATTTAATTTTTGTAGTGACATAGTAGATGTATATATTTATGGGGTACCTGAGATGTTTTGATACAGGCATGCAATGTAAAATAAGCACATCATAGAGAACGGGATATCCATCCCTCAAATATTTATCCCTTGACTTGCAAACAATTCAGTTACACTCAAGTTATTTTAAAATGTACAATTAAGTTATTAATGACTATAGCCATCTCATTGTGCTATCAAATAGTAGCTCTTATTCATTCTTTTTTTCTTTTTTTTTTTTAACCAGTTAGTGATCCCCACCTCCTGTCAGCCCCCTACCACTCTTCCCAGCCTCTGGTAATCATCCTTCTGCTCTCTGTGTCCATGAGTTCAGTTGTTTTTAATTTTTAGCTCCCACATATAAGTGAGAACATGCGATATTTTTCTTTCTGTGCCTGGCTTATTTCACTTAACAAAATGGTCTGCAGTTCCATCCATGTTGTACAAATGACTAGATCTCATTATTTTTTATGACTAAATAGTACTCCATTGTGTATGTGGACCACAGTTTCCTTATTCATTCATCTGTTCATGGTTACTTAGGTTGCTTCCAAATTTTAGCTATTGTAAACGTGCTGCAAAAATCATGAGTGTGGATATCTCTTCAATATACTGATTTCCCTTCTTTGTGATATATAACCAGCAGTGAGATTGCTACATCATACGGTAGCTCAATTTTTAGTTCTTTGAGGAATCTCCAAACTGTTCTCCACAGTGGTTTCACTAATTTACATTCCCACCAACAGTATACAATTGTTTCCTTTACTCCACATCCTTGCCAGCATTTGTTATTGCTTCTCCTTTGGATATAAACCATTTTAACTGGGCAAGATGATATCTCATTGCAATTTTGATTTGCATCTCTCTAATGGTCACTGATACTGAACATCTTTTCATATGCTTGTTTGCCATTTACATGTATTCCTTTGAGAAATGTCAAATTTTGTTCATTTTTATCAGATTATTATTTTCCTATACAGTTGTTTGCATTCCTTATATATTTTGGTTATTAATCTCTTGTCAGATGGGTAGTTTGCAAACATTTTCTCCTGAAAACTCTCATACTGCAAAATCCAAAGGATCCAAATGTGCCTCTTCCCTTCCTTGATTGTATCCATTGCTGCACAGAAGCTTTTAAACTTGGTGTAATCCCACGTGTCTATTATTACTTTGGTTGCCTGTGCTTGTGGGATATTACTCGAGACATTTTTGCCCAAACCAATGTCCTGGAGATTGTCCCCAATGTTTTCTCATAGTAGTTTCATAGTTTGAGATATTAGATTTAAGTATTTAATCCATTTTGATTTTGTATATTGCAAGAGATAGGGGTCTAGCTTATTATCCTGCTCATAGATATCCAGCTTTCCCAGCACCATTTATGGAAGAGTCTGTCTTTTCCCAAGTATATGTTCTTGGCACCTTTGTTGAAAGTGAGTTCACTGTAGGTGTGTGGACTTCTTCCTGGGTTCTTTATTCTGTTCCATTGGTCTATGTGTCTGGTTTTATGCCAGTATATGCTGTTTTGGTTACTATAGCTCATTAGTATAATTTGAAGTAGGTGGTGTGATTACCCCAGTTTTGTTTCCTTTTCTAAGGATAGCTTTCGCTATTCTGGGTCTTTCATGGTTCCATATAAATTTTAAGATTTTCTTTTTCTACTTCCATGAAGAATGTCATTGGTATTTTAATAGGGATTGCATTGAATCTATAGATTGCTTTGAGGAATATGGACATTTTTACGGTATCAATTCTTCCAATTCATGAACATGAAATATTTTTCCCTTTTTTTGGTGTCTTTTTCAACTTATTTTCTTTTAGTCTTTTATAGTATTCATTGTAGAGATCTTTCACTTCTTTAGTAAAATTAAATTTACTTAATTTTATATGTGACTAGTGCAAATGGGATTACTTTTTAAATTTCTTTTTCACGTTGTTCATTGATGGCATATAGACATGCTACTGATTTTTGTATGTAGATTTCCTATATAGCAACATTACCGAATTTGTTTATTAGTTCTATTCATTTTCTTGTTGAGTCTTTAGGCTTTTCCAAACGTAAGATTATATTATCTGCAAACAAGGCTATTTTGACTTCCTCATTTCCAATTTGCATGCCCTTTATATCTTTCTCTTGTCTGATTTCTCTAGCTAGGACTTCCAGCACTATGTTGAATAACAGTGGCAACAGTTATTCGTCAGTGGACGAAAAACTGGACATCCTTGCCATGTTTCAGATCTTACAGAAAAAGCATTCAGGTTTTCCTTATTCAGTATGGTAGTAGCTGTGGGTCTGTCATATATGGCTTTTATTATGTTGAGGTATGTTCCTTCTATCCCCAGTTTTTTTGAGGGCTTTTTATCATGATGTTGAGTTTTATCAAATGCTTTTTCAGCATTAATTGAAATAATCATTTGGTTTTTATCCTTCATTCTGTTGATATGAGGTATCACATTGATTGATTTGCATATGTTGAAGCATCATTGCCTCTCAGAGATAAATCTCAATTGGTAATAAAGAATGATCCTTCTAATGTATTGCTGAATTTGATTTGCTAGAATTTTGCTGAGGATTTTTGGATTATTGCTCATCAGATATATTGGCCTGTAGTTTTCTATCAGGGTAATTCTGGCCTCACAGAATGAGTTTGGAAGTATTCCTCCCTCCTCTATTTTTTGTAAGAGTTTGGGTAGAATTAGTATTTATTCTTAGATGTTTGGTATAATTCAGTGGTAAAGCCATCAAGTCCTGGGTTTTCTTTACTGGGAGACTATTTATTATGGCTTCAGTCTTGTTACTTTTTATTTGTCTTTTCAGGTTTCACATTTCTTTATGTTTCAATCTTGTTAGGTTGTGTGTGTGTAGGAATTTGTCCATTTCTTATAAATTTTCCAATTTATTGCTATATAGTTGCTCATGATAGCCACTAATGATCCTTTGGATTTTGCAGTATCAGTTGTAATGTCTTCTTTTCCATATCTGATTTTATTTACTTGGATCTTCTCCCTTTTTTATAGTGAGTCTTGCTAAAGGATTGTCAATTTATTTTAACTTTTTAAAAACCATTTTTTGTTTCATTGATCTGTTATATTTTTGTTTATTTCAATTTCATTTATCTCTGCTCTGATCTTTATTATTCCTTTTCTTCTACTAATTTTGGGTTTGGTTTGCTTTATTTTCTAGTTCATTAAAATGCACTGTTAGATTGTTTATTTAAAGCTTTTCATCTTTTTTGATGCAGGCACATTTAGATATAAACTACCCTCTTAGTACTACTTTTGTATCCCATAGATTTTGGTATGTTGTATTTCTATTATCTTTTGTTTCAAGAAATTTTTCAATTTCCTTCTTAATTTCTTCATTGGCCCACTGGTCATTTAGGAGCATATTGTTTAATTTCCATATGTTTGCATAGTTTCCAAAATTATTCCTGTTATTCATTTCTAGTTTTATTTCATTGTGGTCATAGAAGATGTTTGATATTATTTCAACTTTATTGAATGTTTTAAGACTTTTTTTCTGACCGAGCATATAGTCTATCCTTAAGAATAATCCATGTACTGAGGAAAAGAATGTCTATTCTGCAGCCACTGGATGAAATACTTTGTAAATATCTGTTATATCCATTTGGTCTACAGTACAGACTAAGTGAGATGTTTCTTTGTTAATTTTCTGTCTGGAAGATCTGTCTAATGTGAAGGTAAGTCGTTTAAGTCACCAGCTATTATTGTATAGGGATCTATCTCTCTCTTTAGCTCTAATAATATTTCCTTTATATATCTGAATGCTCCAGTGTTGGGTGTATATATATTTATAATTGTTATATCCTCTTTTTAATTGATCTTTTTATCATTATATAGTGACCTTCTTCATCTCTTCTTATAATTTTTGTCTTGATATATATTTTGTCTAAGTATAGCAACTTCTGCTCTTTTTTTTTGGATTCCATTAGCGTGGAATATCTTTTCTATCTCTTTATTTTCAGTCTATGTGTGTCTTTATAGTTGAAGTTTGTTTTTCTAGGAAATAGATCTATATTTCTTGTTTCTTCAGCCATTCAGCCAGTCTATGTCATTTGATTGTAGAGTTCAGTCTGTTTGCATTCAATATTATTAATGATAAGTAAGGACTTACTACTCCTGCCATTTTGTTATCAGTTTTCTGGTTGTTTTGTAATATTCTCTTCTTTCTTTCTTTCCTTTCTGCGTTCCTTTAGTGAAGGTGATTTTCTCTGATGATATGATTAAATTTGACGCTTTTTATTTTTTGTGTATTTGTTGCATGCTTTTGATTTGAAGTGACCAATGGGCTTGCAAATACTATCTTATAAACCATTATCTGAAGCAGATAACAACTTAAGGCTGTTTATATAAATAAACATGTAAAACTAATAAAAACTCTGTGCTTTAACTTCATTGCCTTGCTTTTTCATTTTTTGTTGGTTTTATTTATTTCTTATTGTACTGTCTACGTCTTGAAAAGTTGTAGTTATTTTTTATTGGTTCATCTTTTACTCTTTCAATTTAAGAGTACTTTACACACCACAGTTAGTGTTATAATAGTCTGTGTTTTCTTGTGTACCTACTATTGCCAGTAAGTTTTGTACCATCAGATGATATCTTATTGCACATTATTATCCTTTGCTTTCTGATTAAACTACACCCTTTAGCATTTTTTTAGAGAAGTCTGGTGTTGATAAAATCCTTCAGCTTTTGACTCTCTGGGAAAGTCTTTATTTCTCCTTCATGTTAGAAGAATATTCTTGCCAGATATACTATTCTAGGCTAAAAGTTATTTTTCCCTCCAGTGCTTTAAATATGTCATGGCACTTTTCTTGGCCTGTAAGATTTCCACTGAAATATCTGCTGATAGATGTATTGGAGCTCCATTGTATGTTATTTGTTTCTTTTCTCTTGCTGCTTTTAGAATCCCTTCTTTGTCCTTAACCTATGTGAGTTTGAATATTGAATGCCTTAAGGTAGTCTTCTTTGGGTGAAATCTGCTTGGTGTTCTAGAACCTTCCTGTTTGTACTTGGATATTGATATGTTTCTCTAGGTTTGGAAGTTCTCTGCTATTACCTCTTTGAGTAAACTTTCTACCTCTATTTCTTTCTCTACCTCCTCTCTTAGGTCAATAACTTTTAGATTTGACTCTTTGGGGTGCTTTTCTAGATCCTGTAGCCATGCTTCATTATGTATTATTCTTTCTCCTTTTGTCTTTTCTGTGTATTTTCAAGGCTTTTCTTTAAGCTAATTCTTTCTTCTGCTTGATCAATTCTGCTATTAAAGGATTCAATACATTCTTCAGTATGCCAATTGTGTTTTTCAGTTTGAGAATTTCTGCTTGTTTCTTTTCAGTTATTTCAATTTATCTTATAGATTTCTGAATTTCTTCTCAGTGTTATCTCGTTTGAATTTCCTCAATGCAGCTATTTTGAATTCTCTGTCTAAAAGGCCACATATCTGTTTCTCCAGGATTGTGTCTGGGTGACTTGATTGGTTCATTTGGTGAGGTTATGTTTTCCTGGATGGTGTTTTGATGCTAGCAGATTTTCTTCAATGTCTGGGCATTGAAGAGTAACATATTTATTGTAGTCTTCACTGTCTAGGTTTAGCCATCCTTCTTGGGAAAGCTTTCAAGATATCTGAAAGGACTTAAGTGTTGTGATCTAAGCTGTATCTAATTTAAGGGACACCCCAAGCCCAGTAACACTGTGGTTCTTGCAGACTCGGGGACATACCACCTTTATGGTCTTGGACAAGATCCGGGAGAATTCTCTGGATTAACAGGCAGAGACATTTGTTCTCTTCCCTTACTTTGTCCCCAACAGAATCTTTCTCTCTCTTTCTTTCTTTCTCTCTCTCTCTCTCTCTCTCTCTCTCCCTCCCTCTCTCCTGGGCCATCTAACATTGAGGGTGGATTGACACAATCACCCCTGTGGCCACCACCATTATTACTGTGCTGGGTCAGACCTGAAGCCAGCACAGTATTGGGTCTCACTCAGGGCCTGCTGTAACTACTGCCTGGCTACTGTCTGTGTTCACATCAAGGCCCTGGGATACTACAATGAGCCAGTGGCAATGTCAATCAAGCCTGTGTCCCTCCTTTCAGGTCAATGAGGTTGCTTAAGCCCTGGGTGGATGCAAAGGTGCCATAGAATCAGGGACTAGAGTACAAAATCTTAGACGCCTATCTAGTATTTGATTTTATTGTGGATGAACCGGCACTCAAACCACAAGATGTAGTCCTTCCCACTCTTCCCTCCCCTTTCCAAAAGAGGAGAACCCTCACTCCATAGCACTCGCCACCAGGCCATGAGGAGTACTATCAAACTATGATTTAGCCAATGTTCCCTTAAGGTTCAAGGCTACCTGGCCTGAGACTCACTCTTCAGGGCAGTGGGCTTTCTCCTGTTCTAGGGCAGCGCCAGAAATGCCATCCAAGGGTCAAGTCCTGGAATCGGGGATCCCAAGGCATCGCGTGTTGCTCTACCGCTCTGTGCCCGTGCTGGTGTGTACAGTACAGGACGAACTCTCTTTTACTTTTCCTTCTGCTTTTCTCAAGCAGGAGTTTTACCCCATAGCCAACACAGCTGGGAATGTGCTGTCTCTCGCCAGAAGCCAGCAAGTCTCAGAGGTTCACCCAAAGCCCTCAACATAGTACCTGTGGATCGCTGCTGGTTATTCAGGGTCCAAAGCCTCTTCAGTTAACAAGTGAGGAATTCTGCCACAACTGCATCCTTTCCTTCAAGGCAGCAAGTTTCCTTCTGGTCCAGGGTGTGTCCAGAAATGTCATCTAGGAGCTAGGGCCTGGAACAGGAGCCTTACAGCACTGATGGTGCCCTATCATTCTGTAGCTGAGCTAGTATCCAAGATGCGAACAAAGTCCTTCCCATTTTTCCCTCTCCTATCCTAAAGCGGTAGGAAGAGAGTCTCTTTTGGAGTGTGAGCTGTGCAGCCTAGGGTTTGGGGAGGGGTGATGCCTTGGCTGCACCAGCTGATGTCTCAGTATGTCACATGCCTTCCAATCCAGTGTCTCTGGACTTAGTTCAGCACTAGGACTCATCTAAGAGTTGTAGTCCTTATGGCCTAGATCACCTACAAGAAAGAAATGACAGTAAGTAGAAGAAAGTGTATCCTCTCCTAATATTCATCAATATTTTACTTTTCATAAAGCATAAACTTATCTCCTGAATATGTTACAGTTGTCTTAAGAAAGTAACCCACCAGTCTTCAACTTAGTCTGCAGATACTCTAGTATTGTCATTATTTCTTAGTTGTAAAGAAATGTTTCAGTTAAGGACAGGGAGAAGATTTAGAAAGTAAGGAGCTACAAAGGAAGTACAAACATTTTAATGCAATATATATTTAGAAAAAATAGATTACAAAACAATTATAGTTTCAGTCAAGACAATGACATAATTGGTTCATTGGTCAAACTGGCAGACTAAAGCTTTGGGAATTGATAGTAAGTATTGTTGACAAAATTATTTCTAAAGTATATGAAACACTGAACTAATTGTCAACATTAATTGAAAAGCTCTGACATAAATAATAGGTAAAATCTAGACTAGTGAAATAGGAATCAAACTAGGATTCTGCTAAGACTCAATCTCGAGTCTGCATTCCAAACTAAGAAATTTCAGAAGCTATATTCTGATTAAATTGGATAATTGTCATAAACCACCATATTTTAAATTGTCTTTTCACATAGAGAGTGTTGTTATTGTTTTTAAAATTAAAGATATCATGTACAAACATTTGGATTCAGCAATTCTTTGTCAATTGGGTCTCAGAATTTGACATATTTTTAATTATATTCTATAATTGTAAATGCTACATGCAATAGTCCAAAATACACAATTATAAGTTAAACAAATGCACCAAAGTGTAATTATATAATTTAATCCAGTTTCAAAGTATCTGCAACCTCATAGTACTTTATTTAAAGCACTTACCACAGTTGCCAGGGCAATGTTTTCTCCTTTGTAAACTGTTAATTTTATTCATTTTTCACATGTGCATAAATGCAATGGGAAAATTGATACTGATTGAATGGCAATTATGATTTCAGAATATACCACCAACTTGATATAAAAATCATACTGTATCATTATTATAAGATTTATTGAGGCAAAGAAAGAAATTACGGATATCTTGTATATTTTAACTAATAAGCATGGGCTACAAAACTTTATTGAATTAAGTAATCTACTTAGACCATTGGAAGATATTTTTCTGAAGTAGTTTCTGAAAGCTTTTCTTTCTGTAAAGGAAGAATCATAGACTATAGGTGCCATGATTTGAATGTTTGTGTCCTTCTAAAATTCATGTTGAAACTAAATCTCAGTGCAATAATATTAAGAGGTGGAGCCTTTCAAAAGTGTCAACAAGTCTCATCAGGTCTCAGCTCTCAGGAATAGATCAGTGCCTTATAAAAGAACTGGAGGGAACTAGCCTGACCTTTTCCTTTCCATCCTCCCTGTCATATGTGGACACCTAAATGGTGCTGTCTATGAGGAACAGTCTTTCACCAGACACAGAACCTGCCAGCATCTTGATCTTGGACTTCGGGGCCTCCAGAACTGCAAGAAATAAATTTCTGTTGTTCACAAATTATCCAAAAAAGTATTCCGTTATGGCAGTACAAATGGACTAAGACAAGAGGTTTCCTAAGGTGCTTACTATCTAAAAACCTTTGATTGTATGACTGTGTCTGTATGCGTCTACACATCATACAGAAACTCAAGCTAGGAGAAGGGTATGCCAATTCTGTGTAAACGATGCCTTCTAGTTAGCCAGGTGAAGCACTTTGGGTCTACTCATGATTTATCATCAGAGTAGTGTGTATATATACATATATATGTATGTACACACACATATATATGTGTATATATGTGTGTGCACACACATATATGTGTGTATATGTGTATATGTGTGTGCACATATATGTGTGTATATGTGTGTGCACATATATGTGTGTATATGTGTGCGCACACATATATATGTGTGTCTATGTGTGCGCACACATATATATGTGTGTATATGTGTGCGCACACATATATATGTGTGTATATGTGTGCGCACACATATATGTGTGTATATGTGTGCGCACACATATATATGTGTGTATATGTGTGCGCACACATATATATGTGTGTATATGTGTGTGCACACGTATATATGTGTGCATATATGTGTGTGCGCACATGTGTGTGCATGTGTTTGCGCGCACATGTGTGTGCATGTGTGTGCGCGCACGTGTGTGCACGTGTGTGCGCGCATATGTGTGTGCACATGTGTGTGCACACATATATATGTGTGTGTATATGTGTGTGCACACATATGTGTGTGTATGTGTGTATGTGTGTGCGCGTACACCTATATATGTGTATGTGTGTGCACGTACACGTATATATGTGTGTATGTGTGTGCGCGTACACGTATATGTGTGTGTGCGCGTACACACACGTGTGTATGTGTGTGTGCGCGTACACACACGTGTGTATGTGTGTGCGCGTACACACACGTGTGTATGTGTGTGCGCGTACACACACGTGTGTATGTGTGTGCGCGTACACACACGTGTGTATGTGTGTGCGTACACACACGTGTGTATGTGTGTGCGTACACACACGTGTGTATGTGTGTGCGTACACACACGTACACACACGTGTGTATGTGTGTGCGTACACACACGTGTGTATGTGCGTACACACACGTGTGTGTGTGTGCGTACACACACGTGTGTGTGTGTGTGCGTACACACATATGTGTGTGTGTGTGTGCGTACACACATATGTGTGTGTGTGTGTGCGTACACACATATGTGTGTATGTGTGTGTGCGTACACACATATGTGTGTATGTGTGTGTGCGTACACACATATGTGTGTATGTGTGTGTGCGTACACACATGTGTGTATATAGGTGTATATATGTGTGTGTATATATGTGTACACACATATGTATATACATGTGTACACACACACACACATATATACATATATATATGTATACATATATATGTATGTATTAGGGTTTAGAGCCCAAGAGTTTAATTTTGGTCCTGTGTTGAAAACTCTTTAAAGTACTAAACTGGATTCAGGGTGATTATAGCACACTTAATTCTATGAAGAGACTGAAAGGAAAAATAAAGCCTTGAGCTTCTGGGAAGATAATCTATATAACTTTCACAGAGCAAAAGCTGAGGATTTTATGATAAATAAAAACACTTTACCAAGTGGTACAGCTAAACACTCTCAATATAAGAAGGAAGGACAAAATGTTGAGCAGATTTTCTGATTTCTCTGAGCATACTTTAGGTTTTCTCAACTTATTAGTAGGAATAGAGTTGGGAAACTGCCAAGACAGCATCTATAACACTTGCTTGTTTAGACTTCCCTACTCATACCTTTTAGAAAAATCCTGCAAAGTCTTCGATACCATCTTTGGAGGCTTCTGAAGAGTGGGCATTTTGTATCCTCTTGCCTAAGACTGTTGGAAGAATAGAGTTAAAACAGGTTGGTAGAATCTGGTGGCCTCCTTGCTTCAGGAATGTAATTGGCTAGTAGTAGCGGTGAGATTTGGGGTGTAGAAGCAGGAGTAGATGCAACTTGTTGGGAACCTACACTAAGCCTTTTATCCATTCTAATTCAGTCTTCTGCACAATGCTGAGTTAAGCTGTTATTCACATTTTTAAAGGTGAGAAAATTTGAAGGTCAGAGACAATGAGCAACTTGCTAAAGATTATAGAGCTAAGAAATGTTGATCTTATACTTTATCCTAGATAGGTCTGCCCCTCAAGCTTCTTCACTTTCTATCATACTTTGGTAAATGATAAGACAGCCCAGGAATTTTGGAGTTTTAGCATAAAAGTCTGTGGGAAATACCGCTGTAAACTTTCCATGCCGGCCAGCGTGAGAAACAGTTATATAATTTTTACTAGCTACAGGCCAGTTAACATTGAAATGGTATGGCTTTCCTAATGACAAAGATGTCAGTCAAAATTAATTAATTCAATGTCTACATCTGTACATTTCAATCTACCAGCAGATGTTGAGAATGCCTGAAGTTAAGCATATACAGAAAGAAATATTCAATCAGGTAATTGCATTACATATATATTTCTAAATAAACAGGTGTTGTGCAATTTTAATTATCAATGAGATAAATTACCTTTGTTATTTTCCATTATAAAATTATGAAATTCTTAGTAGAGGAAAATATAAAATATAGACTATTTAAAGCAAACAGTGCAAGCTTTAGGCTGTATTTTTTCAGTGATTATATTCTATGCATTTATAAAATCCAGGTCATATCAGAGCGGTTAAGGTCATCGTCTCTTGAGTTAGACTCCTGGACTCTGCTGGTATGAGTTCTATATCCTTTGGCAATGTACTTCTTCTTTCTGTGCCTTTGTTTCCTCATTATTGAAATGATACATACAACATAGGTAGGTTATGTTAGTTACATTCATTTATATTAAATAAATGAATGCATGTAATATGCCTTGTGCATATTAAGTTTTCAATAAATGCTAGCTAGATATTATTGATATTATTGCTACCCTCACACAATATGTAGCATAATGTGTATTTTTAAAACTTTTTACATATTATCACATTTGGACTTTTCTGTTACTCTATACTATCTTCATTCAACCATTGTTAATGATGGCATAAATTTAAAAAATACATTATTGAAGCCCACAATTTTCATATCATTATTATCATAGGTAAAGTCAAACATGTATTAATTATTTTACCTCACTTTTAAAGTCTCTTTTGAGGTTATCCATATTTGTGGTGGCAAAAATCAGATATAAACTGTGCAAGAAAGGAATACGGTCACTTTGATGAAAACCAAACAGAAGGTCAAGGAAATTGAGATAGATGACCTACTGCTAAGCAGGCATTATGTAAGCATTATTAAAAGGACAGGACATAAATCACCACAGACATATAGAGTTTTTTTTTATAATCCTGCCTCTTAAAATGACCATAGTTTTAGTTTATAAGGACAGTGCAAAGAATATATTAGAATGAAGGACAAGAGAGTTTTGGGGGTGGGGGGATGGTAACAAAAAGAAAAGGTCCATGTGACTTCATCCTGATGCATGCACAATAGTCTAATCTTTCTAATGATATAAGAGAAAACAGAAAGGAGCCCACAATGCCACAGGAAAGAGCAATTAACCATGTGTGGACTTAGAAAGTATTTAGATATCTGCTGTAGACCAGGATTTTCAAACCCAACTGCACTTTGGAATTACTTGGAGAATTCATAAAAACAATGCTGTTAGGCTCCATTCTCTAGAGATTCTGATTCAATTTGTTTGTGCAGTGCAAGGTGTCAGTATTTTTTCAAAGTTTTTCAAGTGCTGTAATATGCATAACAGAGCTGAGAACTACTGTGGTAGATTCATTTTCCTATCTATGAAAAAACCTGTATGCATATTTTTAGTAACTTCTTGCCTTAAAATGTTTATCTCAGCATAAATTTTAGTCAAAATACTTATGATATTTTAAACAAACACAACAGTTTGTTTAAACAGTTGTTTCCATCTTTTGTATGAAATATTTCCATTGGTTACTATATCCTTTAGCATCTCATTTGTTCCTTATATACAAATCCCTGCAATCCTTAACAATTTTAAGCTCCATCTACAGGCAAAGTTTTAAACTCCCTCTAGAAAAGGATTTGTCATCCTCAGTACTATTGAAACTTTGGGCTAAATTATACTCTTTTTTGGTCGGGGGAGGGAGGATGTCGAGTGCTTTGTAGGAAGTTTAGCAGAATCTCTGGTCTCTGATCTCTAGATGTGTAACATTCTTTAGTACTGACAATTGAAAATAGTTCCAAACATTGTCAGGTGTCCCTAGTTGAAGTCACTTCTCAAGAGTCATTCATGTCCTTAATCAGTGTCTGGGTAAGGAATCCTGGTTAACTGTGATGGACCGAACATTCATGATTTCCTGTACTCTCTGAAAAAAAAAAAAAAAAAACACTCAATAAAATAGCATATAAAGATTAACAAGGCACAAAGTAACAGGAAAAAGAGACAAGTAGGATAGGTTGAAAATATTTATATGCAGCAACTAGCCTCCCAGGTCAAGTTTTATAAACCTCCATAAGAATACAGGATCCAAAAGGTAGAAGAGGGAGATGAAGTGATCACCTAGGTATTATAGAGTATCTAGTCACCTATTTCACAAATTCCTGAGAATTCTGGCATACACGCTTATTTCCCCTAGGAAAGAAATTAGAGGATTCATCTCTGGAGAAAATGAAAAGAAACAATTTGCAAATACAGTTGACCCTCGAACAACATGGGTTTGAACCGCATGGGTCCACTTATACACAGATATTTTTCAGCCAAACACAGATCAAAGATACAGCATTCCCAGGATGGGAAACCTGCATATAGGAGAGACCGACTTTTTCTGTAAGTGGCTTCTTGGGGTCTACTGAGGGACTTGGAATGCTCAGATGTTGAGTACATGTAGGGGTCCAGGGAACACTCCAATGTGTACAAAGGGACAACTGCAGTTTAGGTTTTTCAAAAAAAAGAAAAAGAGCATCCCACAATGAAATCAACCAGTTGAAACCAACCACACTTCCAGTTACCTTTGTGGTGCCTCACTCTTAAATATGAATGTACATCCAAAGATTACCATCCATCCGAGCAAAACCTTTTAAGATATAAGATGAAAGAGGAAAAGACAGAAAATGTAAAAAGCAGAAGAAAATTTAAAAAGAAAAAAAAACTACACCAATGAAACTTCAGAGATAAAGGAAGTGACTAAGTGATTAAGCTAAATGAAACAAAAGAGATAATACAAAACATCTGTTAAAAAGTAAAACTATAATATGAAAATAAAATGAATATTAAAAAATAAAGCCAATACAACCTACTAGAAAGGCAAATAAAAATACAAAGAGAAAAAATTGGAAATAAAATATTAGGAAATTACCAATGATTAAGAAATACATCTGAGAGGAAAAGAACAGAGGAACTGGATGGAAAGCAGACTATCAAGAAAATCAAGGAAATATCTCAGAACTAAAGGGCTTAGAATTGTCTCCCACTGCAAATTTATGTTGAAACCTAACCTTTACTACCTCAAAATGTGATAGTATTTGAAGATAGGGCCTTTAAAGAGGTGATTAAGTGATGAACTATAGTAAAATTTGACTGGTATCTTGAAAATAAGGAGAAATTTGGACACACAACAGAGAAATGAGGATGTGAGGACACAGCAAGAAGAGGACAATCTGCAAGCCAAGAGGAGAGGCCTCGGAAGAAACCAAACCTGACAACCACAGAATTTTGAACTTTTGGCTTTATAGTAGTGAAAAAATGAACTTCTATTGTTTAAGCCGCCCAGTCTATGGTATCTGGTTATGTCAGCTTCAGCAAACAAATACACCAAAGGGTGAAAAATACACTTCTCATCAAAGAACATCATAGTGAAATTTCGAAATACAAAGGTCAAATATTCTCAAAAGCTTCCAGAGAAAAAGCCCTTACAAAACATTAGCAATCTCAAGTATTATGCTTTATAAACGCAGCCCTGGAAACCAGAAGGCAGTGAAATAATGCCTTGACAATTCTAAGGGGAATTAATTTCCCAGCTAGACTTCTATATCCAGCCATCTTATCAGTCAAAGATGGAAGAAAGCAATTTTTAGTAATGCACAGTTTCAAAATATTTATCTCCCATATGTTTCTTCTCAGGAATATGTGGAAAGATATGTTCTAACAAAATTGGCAAGGTACTCAGGAAATAATACAACGTGGGATCAAGAAAAATAGAGATTCAACTCAAGAGAGAAGAGAGGAGAATCCTTGGGGTGATAGTGAAGGGATCAGAGAATAACCACGACTTTTTGGTTCTGACAATAACCATTGAAAGGATAAATATTTTAGAAAAATATTTCCAGATACCAATAAAAAATGATGCCAAGAAATGAAACTAAAATCAAACAAAATCTTTTACTAAAAAAAATTCACTTGCACTGTTGAGAGTGAATTCATGATAGAAGTAGAGAGACTAAAGAAATGAAAAATTAGGCAATCTTTAATTTTAGCAAAAAGAAAAGTTGCATAAGAAAGAAAATGTAATTTTTATATACTGAAAGGCTCAATTATGAATGCTCGCACAGATAAAACAAAGTATGCCTGGGATAATAATTTTAAAGCACTAACTCTTGGGAGGATAGATAAAAGGGAAATGGGTGTAGAGGTAAGTGCTGGCCAAGTGTAGGAAGCTATATTCTCATCTCCTCTAATACAAAGTCAATAGTCTAAAACTAAAACAGAAAGCTCACATAATATTATGTAAGCATTCTACTTAGAAATATGGAAGTGATGATTAGGAGAAATGTTTAAAATAGCTGCCTCCATGAAGCAAGAATCAGAAGTGGAGAGGGATAGGGCAGGTGTTGCTTGTCATTGCTGTTATAAACTGGTAAAAATTTTTGAATTTTAAAACTCTGTGCATTGCACAATTTGAAAAAAATAATAATTTAAAAAATAATAAGTCAGGCTAGGTACAGTGGCTCACGCCTGTAATCCCAGCACTTTGGGAGGCTGAGGCGGGTGGATCATACTGTCAGGAGATTGAGATCATCCTGGCCAACATGGCAAAACCCCGTCTCTACTAAAAATACAAAAAAATTAGCTGGGTGTGGTGACGCGTGCCTGTAATCTCACCTACTCAGGAGGCTGAGGCAAGAGAATCACTTGAACCAGGAAGTTGGAGGTTGCAGTGAGCTGATATCGCACCACTGCACTCCAGCCTGGTGACAGAGCGAGACTCTGTCTCAAAATAATAATAATAATAAAATAATAATAATAGGTCAGGTAATTTTGAGTCAAGTTAAACTTTGATTTGAGGTAATTCTGTTTTCTCAGCATTTCTACTGGTTGTTATGGCCGAGACCCAACCTCGGGCTGAGTCATCATTGATTTAGGCCTCACCAGCCGCAGAATCAATTAATATTGGGTTTCCAATAGTATTTCACCCTATGTCCCCTTCTAATATCCTTGGATCCTCTTTTCAGACAAAATGGATCTTGCAGATACTTGTGTTGGAAATTTGACCAGTTTCTTATTTTCTTCTTCCCAGCATAGAAGTCCAGGAACAAGACAGAAATCCATTTATTTGAATGGATGCCCTGGATCAGAAATGAAGACATGTCTTTGTGTCACTCTTCCAAATAGAAGTCTTAGAACAAATGAATAGTCTGAATAATAAAGTCTTTCTCTGATTCCTGATTGCCTGCACCCCAGCTATTAAATACATAAACTCTGATCAACGACTTGCCCTTTACCTTTGGAATGGAAATCTCTTGAACTTTGTTGCTGGTTGGAGTCCCCTTATGTTCATTCATTCATTCATTGAGTCAGTCAGTCAGTCTTGCATTCAATTATTCATGCAACACACAGTGCCAGTTTATCTGTCTACAGACCTCGCTGATGACTGACTGCCTGCTCACATCCTTTCTTAAAGGGGAACTATAAAGTATCTGCCTCTATAACTTCTGCCTGGAAACCCAGCAATCAGCTTTGCTTATTTGACTTCCTAAACTTAGTAGTATCCCTTCCTTTCAGCACTAGTTTGAGTTTTTCTCCCATAAACCACTTATTAAAGTCACTTTAGATTTAAGATACCTTCCTTGAAATCAGCATAGTGTTACCTTGCCTGCCTAAAGACAGAAAAGCTTGAAAAAATGCTCTTGACATTTATTCTATCTTCAAGAATCTTTGTTTTTAAATTGTATTGGCCTTCTCAGGTATAGTTTACTCTAAAAGCCTCCTATTTTAAAAAGTAACACAGAAGCAAAGAGGTTTTTAAAGCCTCTGACAATAACCATTGACAGGATAAATATTTTAGAAAAATATTTCCAACTGTTATTCTTTGATTATTATCGAGAAACAAACATTCAGAAACAGACAGAAAAGGTTTTTGGCAATTGAGCTCTTGAACAAAGAAAGCTGATGGATTTCTCAGTGGGGAAATAAGAGATACATGGTTGGCTCCATTTTAGGTCTTGTAAGTACATTAATGAGGCTTGTTCTAGGGTTTCTATGAATATAAAACTCTCATTGACTTGAATGTACTTCGGTGTTCCTAGACTACTATTGGAGTTTTGCCTGAAAAAGGACACAGAATGAGACTCCTGCACCATAGGTCCTTAGGGACAGGTAGCCCCAGATTTTACACAGATCCTCTATAAATGTCCCACTGTGATAAACATTGACATTACAGAATCATTTCTTAGTTTTTGTCTCAATTTTTTTTTTATTTTCATAAATGCAATTATCATCTGTGTGTTATTTTTCAGTATATTTCTTTAACTTTTCCAGGACATGTCTACAGACTGGCAACTGCCTGCTTTTCAGATGAGTGGGTGCCTATAAGACAGCAAAGAGAACAGGGCATTTTGACTTGCAAAAGATAAAAGTTAGCACACATGTACTATTAGAGATTGGAACAGCTAAAATCCCATTTCACCACTTCTCTGATGGCCATGTGTTCAAGTCCTGGCCAATGAAACAGAGCTCTGCTGCTTTTACCTCTTTGAACTTTCCATGGGATACCTGGAGGAGTGGCAGCCATTACTAAAGATGATAGAATGGAGAGTAAGAGCCAGATTCCCTGACAGTCTAAATTTTGGCTAGAAACTTGTGTTTTTACTAGCTGCAGAACATGGTTTATACATGCAAATGTGGCCTAGTATAGAAATGAATGGAAATTCATGGTTTGCAGCAAGGCCACTTTCTACCATCTGAGTGTTCTATCCTCAAAGCCTTTAGAAAAGAGACGTAGTCTTTACAGACATGTAAGGTCAGTTTACCAAACTATACAACACACCTTTGACAGTATATATTTGAGAGAAAATTATCTCATACTTTCTTCCCTATTTACTCCACCCTCTAACACAATATGCAGTCTTAACACTTCAGGGTGATTTTAAAGATATAGTTTTATAGAACTATTCCAGAAAGATCAATGATGTAGGTGTGATTTCTCCAAGTTAGCACAAAATTTAGATAAAAATAGATTATATTAATGCATTAATACATATACCTGGTGTATAACTGTTATATAGGTTAAACATAACTTTTTCCATAGAAATTTAGTTTATGGTCGCTGCTCATTACATAAGCTGATGTTAATTCTACTGCCCACCAGGAAGCGGAAATTCTTTGAGCTGTTATTTAAGCATATGTCAAAGGGAGAAGATCACAGAGCAGGATTTCTCCCCACCTGCCTGTGTTATTTCCTGCTGGGGAATCACCTCTCATTAGTAGCTGCTTAAAGAGCAGAGATTTGCAGTAAAATAAATTGATAAGCAGGGACTAAGGGACTGAGTGGAAAATTTTCAACCACTAATACACTACTAGCTGATTTTGTACTTCTAAAAATGTCAATATACATACTGAAATACTAAGTGACGACTTCTGAGAACACACAGGAACACACACACAAACACACATACACACCAATACCAAGTAAAATGAGGGTGAGTAGGGAGAGGATTCAGTGTTGCTACCCTTTTGTAAGACAAGGCATGAATATGTGAATTAGTATTGACATAGAGAACAGGCACTTGTACTCTTGTGGGTTAAAGTTCCAATGAGTACTAATGAGCATGCCTTCAGCACTTTCTCATTAGACTCCAATTCTTTTCTTTCAGTTTCTGAACTCTTTGCTTTATAAACTCCAAATTCAATTAATATTAAAATATTCAGGAATCACTATTTTCAGAAAAAGTCAGCAAACTGCATCATCTTTAGTGTTTTCAATAATACATTGCACAGTGACTTT
Source organism: Pan paniscus (assembly GCF_029289425.2). Classification (NCBI taxonomy): domain Eukaryota; kingdom Metazoa; phylum Chordata; class Mammalia; order Primates; family Hominidae; genus Pan; species Pan paniscus. The sequence goes on along the minus strand of NC_073252.2, from coordinate 69,205,210 downwards.
CCTTCACAAATAATTCATTTAACAGCTAAGATGTCACATTTTGAAACTAGGGATGTAACCTTAAGAAATCTTCCACAAAGATACTGCAAACAAGAGGAAGCTTTCCAGAAAGCTGTGGCAGTTAATGTGTATGAGATATATTTTCTGAGCCCATACAAAGGAAGCATGAGTTAAATAAAGACTTTCTCACCCAGCACTGAAAACAATAAGTGATGACAACTTCAATTATGGGTAATGAAAACAGCTAACATGTATAGAGCACTACAGAATTCAAAAAGAGTTTATAATACATTGCCTCATACAAACTATCGTTATTCTAATCATTGTTTTGCCAGATTCCTACAAAACAGGTTTCCTTAGGGTGTTTCACTATGTCAGGCTAAAAACACAATGATTTGTGACAGTTGGTCAGGTTACAAGCTGCAGGAGATAACAGAAGAGTTTCTAGGTTTTCAGTTTCATTGTCAAAAGAAGATAGGATCTCTAACTCTACATCTAGGCAGCCCCTTTAAACCTGGTCTGCAGTGTCAGTGGAAGTTACCTTCAAAAGTAGTAAACATCAATTAAGCTGCAGAACTTTTTTTCTGCACCCCAATTACTGACATTCTAAGTCATCTTAGCTAAATTAGGAGCTGTTTAAAAATTTTCCCAAGGATTTTTAGACTTGTCAAAGTGGAGGAATTTCTGACATTTAGACAGATTTAAATCATAAGAACACATTTACAGTTTAAAAATTAAAAGGTAGTTCTCAAAGAGTCCCATATTACGTGATGGCTATATCCATTTTGGTGGGTGCGAGAGTGGTAGGAGGTTGTTTAAGAGATGGATAAAATGCACAAATCAAGAAGACAAGTAGAATGATGATGGCCTAAGGAGATTTTCCAGGCTTGCCTTTAAGGTTGGCTTCCCAAACTCTACTCTCAATTCTATTACAGAAGAGTAATTGAATATTTACTCCAATTATTTTTCCAATTTCATTATTTCTTTTTGTAGGAAACATAAGGAGATAGAACAGCAATCTTAAACCCCAGATCCAACAAAATCAGCCTACTTTATCTTGTACAGATGTTATCACCTTTATTGTTTTATTCCAAGAAAAGCAATCCTTTTCAAATGTCTCTTTATTCTTTCTCTTCCTTGGATTAAAATGAAGGAATTTCTATCTCTTGAGGGAACTAAGTAGTTAATAAAGAGCAAAAGGGATCATGTTGAAATATGGGATTGATATTCCAATCTCTTTTGTCTATTGACCTGCGAGCCAAGAAGTGATATTATATTTATTCTTTCAACAAATATTTCTTAGTGTATACCATATATCAAGCATTATTTTTAGACCTTATAGATTTACAGCAGGGAATAAAGCAGACAGAAGTCTCTGCCCATGTGGAAATTACATTTTAAGGCCACAGTATAATCAAAAGGAACATGTGGAATGTTCAAGGGTTTCTCTGTAAAACAAAAGAAAAAAAATAGTACCTGATTTTCACATCAAATTTTGAATTGAAATTTGTCTATGATAGCATTTATTTTTAACTATAGAAGGTTATTTTTTGAAATTTCAGTAAGTTCATAGTTCATGTTTGTGAATTGAACATTATTTATCTTTAGTCAATATATACAGAATACATTATTAAAAATACATTTCTGTGCAGTACTAAATAATTAAAATAATAGCGTTCATTAACTAAAATCCTCGAAGACAAAATATATAAGGAAACTGTTGGGAACTCTTAGAGGCAATAGTTTCTCATCAAGACTTCTAAAAGATTCTTTATTTTTCTGAATAGTGTTTGTGAAGTTTCTTTTCTATTATTACTTTAAATTTTTGCTAGTCATTTCAGTCAATATGCTTAGAATATTCTAAGTTATATTCCAACAATGATGATAAAATAATCAAATGCCTTATAGTTCAACTACAGTATTTGGAAATATAAATTATTGTATCTTACTGTTAGTATAGATGTTGCTATAGCAGAAACATGCATGGGTAGAAGGTTTCAAATCCGTTAGCTGGGGACTGTAATAGAAAGATCCAGAGAGTTCCCTAGAGTGTTCTTAATACCTGTCACTACTGAAAGAATTTTGTTTAAGTAGCATGTTTGGGAAGACTGAGTTAAAAATGCTCTGAATAAAGAATACTGGAAATGCAATGGATTAAAATGCAATTCTTGAGTGTCAAGGGCCCAGGTTTTTTATTTGCTCTGCTACTGCCATGAAATGTCTATCCTGGGGCAGAATGTGGAAAGAACCACCTGAAATTATTATCACTAAATTTCTCTTTAAAAAAATATGACAGTGAAATTTTTATTGTTGGTACCTTGAAAAATATTTAACAAAAATGTTTCACCCTTAAGTAGAGGCAACTAAGGAGATTAACAAGAGAAAACTAATTAATTGTTAGATCCGTGTCTTGTTTTTGTTTGTTTTTGTGTAGCAATCATTGGCTTCTAGCCTAGAATAAATATTTTGGTTTCCAAATTCTATCACTTTTGTGATGACCTCATGATCTCTTATACATTGAGTGAAATCTCTGCATTACTGCATTAGTGTCTATGAAGCCAGAAGCCCAGGAGCAATGGGGTGGGGGCTGGGGGGAGGGGGAAGTGTAGCTATCTGAAACCCAGTCTGTTACTATGATACGGATCCTAGCTTTCACTCAATGTCTGCTCTTTTCTGTTACTACCAAGACAGATGGGGAAAGAAAGAGAGGAAATGATTATATGTACATCAATAATTCAAATAAATTAAAAAAAGTTTTGGAAATTTTAGCATAAACATCATCATTAAATGAACATACATAGGGAAAAAATAACAGCTTTGCTTAATAGCGCATAAACAAAAATATGGTTAATGAATTTTCCAAGGCCACAAGCCAAAAATGGTTATTTTATTTATTTAATAAAGTGTATTTTAAGTGTCTATGTTTTAAGTCAAGGTTACAATTATGAATAGATCCCTATCCTTAGTGAGTTCAAAACCTAGGAGGATAGAGACACTTATAAATACCATGTAAAACATGTTATAATATAAGAATATATTGGAAGACTCTCTACTTAGGTAGCAGTTCCAGGGCTGAGGAAGAGGATAAAGGATTAAAGTATGAACAGCAGTTTCTCAGCTGATAAGGAAGAGAGATGCATTTCAAACAAAGAACAAAAGATGTGCAAAGGTAAAATCAGGCTTTTTCAGAAAAAAATGTAAACAACTGAGTATGATTCAATGAGAGGTTACGTATTGAGGAATGGCTGTGTCTCCTGTCATAGAGCCACTTGTATCCAAGAACAGAAACTCAAACTTTCTTCTACAAGACATGGAGAGCTCATTATGCCTTTTAAGTAGAACTAATATTAACTTTCTTTTTAAAATCACAAGGTAAGTTGGGAAGTGGAAAAGAACATAGTGTTTAACCCACAGGTTCAAACTTAGGCCTTGCCATTTTGTTACAGAACCACTGTAGGTCTCAGTTTTACCATCTGTAAAACAGGGATAAAATGGTTACCCAACAGGTTGAATGTAAGGATTAAATGAGATGTATATATAAAGTATCTGGCAGATAGATATATGGGTTAGATTTCTCTAAGGTGAAGTTGTAGGAGACAGGAAATAAGACAAAAGGAAAGAAGGCATAATGCGAAGAGAAAAGAGTTTATACATGTCCTGAGCAACAAAGTGGAAAGGTCGGACAGGATAAGATGACTCAACAAAAGAAGCAGGGATAGTGGAGTCTGCACAGCAAGACGGAAACTTGAGAAGCACATATTAATAAACAGCCAATGAAGACTACTCATTCCAGGAACTCAGCCTACGAAATAAAGTGAGAGACATATTTTATACCGTATTTTCTAATTGGACGACTCCCATGGCAAACATACTATGATTTGAGTGTACGTAATCAAGGAGTTAGTTATCTTTGTGGGGATCTCTGTTGGAACTAAAGGTAGGCAGCATTGTTTCAGAGGTATTTCTGTAGAGGACTGTCGGAGCTACTGGTAGTGTTCACTTTAACACTTAAAGTCCCTGCCTTTACGGTGAAAGCTACTGTAGTCTTAGGGCCAAACAAGCTAATATTTGGATTATACACAAGGTGTACAGTCCTAAATGCATACATAGATCCCTGGAAATAAAATAGTACAATTTCTGAGCCCTCGCCTCCCACATCCCAATATGGGGCTATACCAGTTGGATGACTCAGGTTGTCTTCACCATGTCCTCTCAGGTGGCTGGTAAGCCTTAAAGTTTCCAATTCTGTTTGGATAATTGAGTCTAGTCCTTTTCTTTGGAAGGACTGCTTGAGAGCAGTCAGTGTAACTTATCCCACTTTCCACACTACTAACAGAATATTGGGTGAAGTGTTCAGTTTTGATCTGAGCCCTGTAGCAGGCTGTTATTGACTGAATGCTTGTGTCCCTCTGAAATGTATATGTTGAACCCCTAATCCCCAGTTTGATGCAGTTTGGCCATGTGGTCTTTGGGAAATAATTAGGGTTAGATGAGGTCATGCATGTGGCACTCTTTCTGATGGAGTGGGGGCTCTTATAAGAAGAGATAGCAGAGAGCTTGCTCAGTCTCTCTTCTGTCTACCATGTGAGGACACCGCAAGAAGCTGGCTGTCTACAATCTGAAGGAAGAGCATTCTCCAGAAATCGACCTTGTGACACCTTGATCTTGGACTTCCAGTTTCCAGATCTGTGATTAAATACATTTCTGTTGTTCAAGTCACTAAGTCTACATTATTTTGTTATGGAAGCCTGAGCTGACTAATGTATAGGCCAATAATCGCATTTCCAAATAAATGTATCTGATAAAAAATGGTATCTGTAGGAGATATAATGAATCCAAACCCTAAGGCTACCATCTCCAGTTTGAAGCTGCCTACTTTTGACAAAGGCTACAATTGGAAAAATTACCAGTTGAGGACCTGTATTTTCTTTCTTTCTTTCTTTCTTTCTTTCTTTTTTTTTTTTTTTTTTTTTCGACACGGAGTATCGCTCTGTCGCCCAGGCTGGAGTGCAGTGGCGCGATCTCGGCTCACTGCAAGCTCTGCCTTCCGGGTTCACGGCATTCTCCTGCCTCAGCCTCCTGAGTAGCTGGGACTACAGGCACCCGCCACCATGCCCGGCTAATTTTTTGTACTTTTAGTAGAGACGGGGTTTCACCATGTTAGCCAGGATTGTCTCAATCTCCTGACCTTGTGATCCACCCGCCTCGGCCTCCCAAAGTGCTGGGATTTCAGGCGTGAGCCACCGCGCCCGGCCAGACCTCTATTTTCAAAAGGCAATTTGGGTTTTGTGTCCCCAGTGAATGATTAAATTTTGCCATGGGTTAATGGAACACTTATCCTGCAACCTAATGGTCTGGGCTCCATTCAAAAGATTCTATTTGTGAGTTAGTCCACATATATTTGATACTCAAGAATACTGTGCTTCCTTTTTGGTAGGTTGAAGATAAAAAGATGTAGTTTTACTTTGATTGCTGGATTTAGTGTTGCAAATCAGCTCACCTAGAACTTGACTTTGTGGGAAGTTCTCTGAAATTTACTGAGGATATTTCTGTTTTTAAATTACCAAAATTAACAATCCAAACCTTAGACGATAGAAAATCCCTAATCATATTTGTAGTCATGGTACATATTAAGAACTAGTTTGAAAAAATTAACATAATCATAATTATAAGAAAAGTCAGTATATTTACTTCTAGTTTAAAAAGTGGAATAAAAGAGTACTATTTTAAGAAAACACTGTTAATCTAATTGTATAAGTACATTTAAGGAGAGAAAAGTGTTGTAATTGATTATTGGCAGTCAAAAACACTGTCCAAAAATATAAAGGTAATCAGACATAACATTTTCTATATAGAGCACAAGTATGTATTAGTGATTATTTATGAAAAGATGTCTAAATGTAACCTTTGGATTAACTTCTCTGTACAAACTCCCCCAAAACATGTCAAATTAAAATGGAAGCATGCCCAGCTTCTCAGCTTCAAGGGTCTACACTGGAAGGAAAAATAAAGCAACAAAACTATTAATGTCTGCGCTAGTGAATACAGTAATCCTACTGGGACAGTAATAAGGAGAAAAATGACAAGAAGGACTTCTTAATGTGGAGTGCCAATTCCAAAACAGGTACTTTACCTTCATTGTCTCTAATCCTGGCAGCAATCTCTCAAGGTGATTATTAGGATCTCAATTTCACTGAAGGAAACTGAGACTCAGAACGGGCCAATTACTCACCCAAGGCTATGCAGGGAGCAAGAAGCAAGCCAAATTTAAACCTAGTTCTCTCTGGATTCCTGTCTCAGAATCTTTCTATGTGACTGCCTCACTTTCACAAATTAAGAAAGGAACAAAATGGGATTTGAGGGAGAACCTATGTTCTCCCTCAAGGAAAGCTCAAATAGCAGGAGGATTTCAAAAAGCGTTTGGGTAAAAGGCAGTGGACAACAGGCTGGCAAGGAATAAGCACAAGATAAGAAAAAAAAAAACAGAAGGAAAGAGTTTAAACAAGGAGAAAAGTGGCATATGTCTCCATATAAATGCATTTTTCTGACTTCTCAATGAGAGAAGAGAAACCTGTCAGGTAAAACACATATAAAGGAAAAAATGGAGAAAAATTCAAAGGGAAAGAAGGTAAACAGTCCATCAAAAATAGAAATAAAATCAAATGTGGTGTTGGGGGGCATGCAGAAAGAAAAAGAGAGAGCAATTTAAATCAGAAAATTTCATTATAAATACAATTTAAAGGAAATGAGTTCATGGAAGCTAACTTAAAAAAAATAAAAAGGAGTTCTGTATTTCAAACCAAGTCAGAACCGAATGTAACCAAATTACATACCACACATACACACAGGCATGCAAGCACATGTCCACAGTCTCACTCTATGATTAGCCAAAAACATAATTTCAGCAGCTGTTGTAAAAAGATTTGAAATTTTGTTATGAATTCCAGGCAGTCAGAGGCCTATATGTTATGTTTGAATGGTAGAGAAAAGTCCCATGTGTTCTAGTTTGAACCAACTTCTTTGATAGGTGTAGCAAATCTAGTAAGTAATGGGATATCTATTTTTATATCTTTAAAACCATCAATTTGAGGTTGTAAAGTGATCATACCTGAACAAAATGGGTTATGCTCCTGTACATTTTTTAAAGAGAAGGCATTGCCCCCCTTAATTAATTTCAATTAATTTCCGTTGGATCTATAATTACTAATTATTTTGACTGAGGCCAGTGAGGGCTTTCGTGCTCTCTATAAGACCCCTCAACTATGTGCAGTTTACTATATATTTATCTATGCACCAAACCACTTGCATGGACTGAAAATATTTCTTAAGTGAACATGGGACTGAAGAAGTCTTTGGACATTGTTTTTAATTTTAAACCACATTTTTAAAATGTTGATCAAAGTTCTTTGCTTCAGATATTCAATGCCACATGGGCTATGGTACTCTGCCTATTAAGTATTACAACTGGAAATACACAGTGTCTTACTATGGACTTACTGACATTTAACACTGTACTTTCAAGGCTAACTATTCTTATCTGTTTGTTTACCTTTTGATATGGTTTGGATCTGTGCCTGTACCCAAATCTCACATTCGATTATAATCCCCAATGTTGGAAGTGGGGCCTGGTGAAAGGTGATTGGATCACGGGGGTGAACCCTTTATGTATGGTTTAGCACCATCCCTTTGGTGCTTTCCTCATTAGAGTTCTTGCAAGATCTGGTTGTTTAAAAGTGTGTAACGCTACCTTCCTTTCTCTCATTTGCTCCTGCTCTGGCCATGTAAGATGTGCCTGTTTCCTCTTTACCTTGCGCCACTATTGTAAGTTTCCTGAGGCTTCCCCAGAAGCAGAAGCTACTGCTTCTGCTTCTCAGGCCCTGTACAGCCTGAGAACCATGAGCCAATTAAACTTCCTTTATTTAGACATTACCTAGTCTCAGGTATTTCTTTACAGCAATGCAAGAATGAACTAATACACCATTTTACCTTCTACATTTAGGTTTTTCTGCTGAAAAGATGTAGAATAATTTCTTACCAATAAAATTCAGAAGCTCTGACTTCCGAAAAGGTGTCTTGTATTCAACAACCAATAGTAAATATTTGAGCAGTTTCTAGGTTTTATATTCCGTGTTAGGTGCTAAAAATATGAAGAGCAACAGAGACATGCTCCATTAACAAAGATTACATTATAATCAGACATAGGATACATAATAATGACATATTTTGTAAGTGCATAAATTAAAGTATATAGTTTAGTGGAAGTTCATATCAGAGGTATCTAAGCTGTGCTTGCAAAGTTGGGGAAGTCTCCTAGAAAGAAAATACCTAAAAGTTGAAACATTCAGGGTGAATAGGCATTAGCTAGATGAAGAATATAAGGTAAAGTTTGTTAGATAGGCATATCTCAGGGATATAAAGAAATTGATAATAGCTCAGTATGATTGCATCATAGATGCAAGTGGTAAGATAGAAATCCAGAAAGGCAAGCAAATGAAAAATTACTAAGGGCCTACTAAAACATGCTTAGAATTTTGATATTTACCAAAGAGCAATAGAAGCGATAGAAGCTGAAGAAAGAATAAATCACAATAAAGATGAGTTCAGCTCCATCACTGCACACAGGGGAAAGGATATGCCATGCAGTTTGCTCTGTCTGGAAGGCTGCTGCTTCAACCCTTGAATAACTTCTATTCTCCTCCATTTACTAAAAAACAATTATATATGGCAGACAATATGCAAAGCACTCAGGATACAGTAGAGAGTAAGACACAAAAGGTCCTAACTTCATGGACTTCACAGGAGAAAATGGATTTTTGAAATGGCTGCATTATCATTATGCCAAATGGGAAAAGGGGAAGTACTTAGGATTTTTTTAACCTCCACAAAGGCACAGATATACACATAGTGTCCTTTCCTTTGAGTTCCCTTGAGTGAACACCCTGCCTTGTACCTTTATAGCAATTATTGTGAATATAGCCTTTAAACTAGAGTAGTTTTAATGTGTGTATATAGATGTTGAAATATATGAAAATTTTACTTGACATTTTATAAAATTCCAAGAGTCAGCATGGAAAAATCTCATGGTTCTAAATTTGTATATCATCAAGAACAGACATGAAAGAAAATGTAAGGCTATCATGCCATTGCTACACTTAAGACAGTTTGAGTATTGAAAGGGTATTTGAACTGAATCTAGAACAGAAAGTAGACTAAACACCAAATAAAAGTCTATTGTGTTAGATAATAGAGCCATTCAATAAGAATACAAGTTTAAATATATGTGTTTGAATAAAAATGTTAACCGAATGCAACATGCTAAAGAAGATATAAATGGATAACAGAATTGAAACAAACATGATTTTAAAATCCTACCATTGTCAATTAAAAATATCTTCTTTTCTCACTACGTAATTAAACAAAACTTGGAAAACTTTGGATTATTTAGAGAAAGAAGAAATATGTTTAAATTGTTGGAGGGATAATCAGGAGAAAACACTCATTTGTTTATGTAGTCCATAAGACAGTGGGCTACACTAGACAGATGAACAAAGTTTGACAGAAATTAGGAAGAACAACATTTCAAACCAATAATTGTTTTGCATTTGCTTTATTAACTAATGGAAAGTAGAGAGCTTTTAAATAAGGCAAAAAGAGAATAAGCATAGATCAGAAAATGAATTAAAGGCATTTTTAATGAAGAAGAGGAAAATATATAAGGAAGAGAGAAATTCAAATCTGTGTGGAAAACCTAATAAATAATAGACCTTCCATAATATATGAGGAGAAAAAAGAGTAGTGGTAAATTTCCAGGAGAAAATATTCAGCAAAGTTGAGAAACTACAAATAATGAAGATGTTATACATGGAAGAGTTACAGGAAAAAGAAAAAATGAATGAAGATCAATGTCAAGGACTCCAGCTATTACCAGGACACTACTCTGGAGAAGTCAAATCTCAGGTAGCGTGCAGTGAATTCAAAGAACAAGTATTTCTGGATTCTACAGGACTCAACAGTTGTGCAAGCTTTATTCTTTTCTTTTATTTATATTGATAACAAAAGAAAAAAATGAAAAATTTAAAAAGATGAATAGCAAACATAACAACTAATAGTGTGTATGTCTCTGAGGAATCTAAAATACACACAAACAGTGAGAGAGAGAGAGAGAGAAAGAGAGAGAGGTGTCTATTGTAGAGAGAGAAAAAATTACAGACTAGAAATACTGTACAATATTTAAAACAACACTACTCTACTATGCTCTCGACATTTGTTAGGTGCTTGGAATAATGGTCAAAAAGATACGTAAAGCGTCTATGTGTATATTTTGTGTATCTTATTGCAGTATTTTTTGTCCCTATTCACATAGCTACTTTGCCTGTAAGTACAATTGCACTCAGGAATCAATGCCTGGTGCTTTGAGCTCATCAGATTTTTTAAGAAAGCCATACTCAGTTTCTTTTGTTTTTTTCTTTCTTCCTTGAAAGGTACAAAATACTTAACACCTCATTGACCTTGCAAGTTATCGAAGGGGATATTTTACTGAAAGTTTTACTTTTGTATATATTACTTTTTTTTCCAGCCCTGAGTAATAGACCCTTTTCTGTGCACTTAATCCAAAACACGCAATGTAGTTTCCTGGTACATCACATCCTTATTCCTGGTCTCAATTTCTGTTGTCAGTCAGGAGGATATAAACTATTCTTCAATTACCAACAGCCTGGATATCTCAGTGGTTTAAAACTACAAAGTTTGTCTCTAGTTCCCACTGCATGTTTACCAGGTAGTAATGACATCTGTTCATTTCATTCACCGAAACCATCAGGCTGACAGAGTCTCTATCTCAGCTTGAGGTTTCATGTTCAAAGAGTGGGGGCAAGACTTCATGAAAAAACACACACTGGCTCCTAATACACTTGGGAATGACACCTCTTACTTGCCTTTATATCTCATTGGACAGAGCAAGTTATATTTCCATTCCAAACACATGGGAATTTATAATGTCACTTTAGGTTGAGCATCAAATATATCTTTAAAAATAATACAGTCTACCACATTTGATTCTCCTATACATCATATCTGTGTACATGTTTACCTTGTCTCTCCAATTATTTGAGCCTTATATCACTTTTTAATAAGTGGTCTGACATCTCAATTTTAAATCTAATTATTATCCCCCTTCTAGTTTAACTAGACTGAGGTTGTTGCTGGATTATCATCAGTATATGTTTCCCTAACTTTATTTTACTCTGCATCTTTGTCCCGTATCAGTCTCTGCTCCTTTAGATCACACTCACCAAAAATGTTCTGATTCCCTTCTCCTTCCTTGTTTCCTGGAATATGTTATTTATTGTAGCAGAGACCATGCAATGTGTTTTATTAATTTATATTTCTTTCCTTCTTCCTGGGCACAAAGGTAGAATCAATATTTTAGCATTCATGCTTGCAGTTAAGCGAAGGCTGTGTGATGGAGTTCTGGGAAATGACATATTTGTAGGACATATATAACACCTTGGATGCTTGGGCCTAAAACCTCCTTTATATGCCTTCTCTTTCCTTTTCGTGGTAACACTAGAACTTAAGTATTTAAGAAGGTAATGTCATAGAATGGAAGACGTCATTGAGGATATTGAGGACATCCATACAAGAATAGATTTTAAAGAGAGCCACTAAACCTGCACTGGACACAAGATGAGCAATAAATCTGTGAAGTTCATTCCTTGAGATTGTGGTTCATTTGTTACTGCAGTATAGACTATCCTAATTGCAACTAATAAAAATATGAAAAAGAATCAAGAGACAAATGTTGTTGGAATTATAATACCTATGAAAAAGAAAGGACAACATTTTTCTAGTTGGATTAAAATTATATATAATTCTATAAAATTTAAACTTTTAAATATAAAACTGATGATATATTAAGAAAATAGTGTGAATAATAAGAATTAACCATACATATTAGTTTCAGAGGAACTAATACTTGAATGAAATGTGGAAAGATGAAACTGTTTTTTCTCTGGAGAAATCAAAGAATATCCCGCATTCAGAAGAATTGGAAGAATTGCAATGTATGTAGAGACTCCTAGTGTGAATTGGCTTAGCCCTAGTTTCAAATTGTTCACATAGATATAAATGAGTTATAGATATGTATATAGATATATCTATAGATATGTATATAGATATATCTATAGATATGTATATAGATATGTCTATAGATATGTATATAGATATATCTATAGATATGTATATAGATATATCTATAGATATGTATATAGATATATCTATAGATATGTATATAGATATAGATATAGATACAGATATAGATTTCCTGAGCCTAGTTGATCACTGATATCTCAAAATTATTCCCTCAGCCAATTATTCTGTAAGTCCTATAAAAAACCATTAGGTATAATTAATCTTAATACCAAATCCAGCTTCAAAGAGTATGTGATAAAGTGTCTCTCAAACAAATTCCAGACAATTGCTGAGGTTGACTCAATTTAGATTGAGTGCAAAAACATTTCAGTCTCGCCATACACTACAGTGTTCTGAATGACCACAGTCTCACATGACTCCACCTTCCCCAATATTTTCCTTCAGTTTTCTATACATGCATATCTCCCACAGCCCAGCACTACTCACACCTGTAACTCATTATCATCACCACTTAGTTTCTTTCTTTCATTTAAAAATACGTATTTATCCAAGTAACTACAGCAATTTTCACTTAGACATATTTTTCCCTGTAAACTCCTTCAAATTCTAAGTGTTGTTTCATTCATTATGCTAAAAATCCTGTTGGGCATCATGTATGGACCCACTCCTACGCAAATCCCAAAAGTAAATCAACTAAGACCAGAGTTCGGAA